>NC_079224.1:4345890-4463388 GCF_029633865.1 Lampris incognitus | reverse complement strand
GTATTTATTTGTTCTCCTCACTACATGTTGCATTTATTTGTTCTCCTCACTACATGTTGTATTAACTTGTTCTCCTCACTACATGTTGTATTAACTTGTTCTCCTCACTACATGTTGCATTTATTTGTTCTCCTCACTACATGTTGCATTTATTTGTTCCTCCTCACTACATGGTGCATTTATTTGTTCTCCTCACTACATGGTGCATTTCTTGTTCTCCTCACTACATGTTGCATTATCTTGTTCTCCTCACTACATGTTGCATTTATTTGTTCTCCTCACTACATGTTGCATTTATTTGTTCTCCTCACTACATGTTGCATTTATTTGTTCTCCTCACTACATGTTGCATTTATTTGTTCTCCTCACTACATGGTGCATTAACTTGTTCTCCTCACTACATGGTGCATTTATTTGTTCTCCTCACTACATGTTGCATTTATTTGTTCTCCTCACTACATGTTGCATTTATTTGTTCTCCTCACTACATGTTGCATTAACTTGTTCTCCTCACTACATGGTGCATTTATTTGTTCTCCTCACTACATGTTGCAATTATTTGTTCTCCTCACTACATGTTGCATTTATTTGTTCTACTCACTACATGTTGCATTTATTTGTTCTCCTCACTACATGTTGCAATTATTTGTTCTCCTCACTAGATGTTGTATTTATTTGTTCTCCTTACTACATGTTGCATTTATTTGTTCTCCTCACTACATGGTGCATTTATTTGTTCTCCTCACTACATGTTGCATTTATTTGTTCTCCTCACTACATGTTGCATTTATTTGTTCTCCTCACTACATGGTGCATTCATTTGTTCTCCTCACTACATGTTGCATTTATTTGTTCTCCTCACTACATGTTGTATTTATTTGTTCTCCTCACTACATGTTGCATTAACTTGTTCTCCTCACTACATGTTGCATTTATTTGTTCTCCTCACTACATGTTGTATTTATTTGTTCTCCTCACTACATGTTGCATTTATTTGTTCTCCTCACTACATGTTGCATTTATTTGTTCTCCTCACTACATGGTGCATTAACTTGTTCTCCTCACTACATGGTGCATTTATTTGTTCTCCTCACTACATGGTGCATTTATTTGTTCTCCTCACTACATGTTGCATTTATTTGTTCTCCTCACTACATGTTGCATTTATTTGTTCCCCTCACTACATGTTGCATTTATTTGTTCTCCTCACTACATGTTGCATTTATTTGTTCTCCTCACTACATGTTGCATTTATTTGTTCTCCTCACTACATGTTGCATTTATTTGTTCTCCTCACTACATGGTGCATTTATTTGTTCTCCTCACTACATGGTGCATTTATTTGTTCTCCTCACTACATGTTGCATTTATTTGTTCTCCTCACTACATGGTGCATTTATTTGTTCTCCTCACTACATGGTGCATTTATTGTTCTCCTCACTACATGTTGCATTAACTTGTTCTCCTCACTACATGTTGCATTTATTTGTTCTCCTCACTACATGGTGCACTTATTTGTTCTCCTCACTACATGGTGCATTTATTTGTTCTCCTCACTACATGTTGCATTTATTTGTTCTCCTCACTACATGTTGCATTAACTTGTTCTCCTCACTACATGTTGCATTAACTTGTTCTCCTCACTACATGGTGCATTTATTTGTTCTCCTCACTACATGGTGCATTTATTTGTTCTCCTCACTACATGTTGCATTTATTTGTTCTCCTCACTACATGGTGCATTTATTTGTTCTCCTCACTACATGGTGCATTTATTTGTTCTCCTTACTACATGTTGCATTTATTTGTTCTCCTCACTACATGTTGCATTTATTTGTTCTCCTCACTACATGTTGCATTAACTTGTTCTCCTCACTACATGTTGCATTAACTTGTTCTCCTCACTACATGGTGCATTTATTTGTTCTCCTCACTACATGGTGCATTAACTTGTTCTCCTCACTACATGGTGCATTTATTTGTTCTCCTCACTACATGTTGCATTAACTTGTTCTCCTCACTACATGTTGCATTTATTTGTTCTCCTCACTACATGTTGCATTTATTTGTTCTCCTCACTACATGGTGCATTTATTTGTTCTCCTCACTACATGTTGCATTAACTTGTTCTCCTCACTACATGTTGCATTTATTTGTTCTCCTCACTACATGTTGCATTTATTTGTTCTCCTCACTACATGTTGCATTTATTTGTTCTCCTCACTACATGTTGCATTTATTTGTTCTCCTCACTACATGTTGCATTTATTTGTTCTCCTCACTACATGTTGCATTTATTTGTTCTCCTCACTACATGTTGCATTTATTTGTTCTCCTCACTACATGTTGCATTTATTTGTTCTCCTCACTACATGGTGCATTTATTTGTTCTCCTCACTACATGTTGCATTAACTTGTTCTCCTCACTACATGTTGCATTAACTTGTTCTCCTCACTACATGTTGCATTAACTTGTTCTCCTCACTACATGTTGCATTTATTTGTTCTCCTCACTACATGGTGCATTTATTTGTTCTCCTCACTACATGGTGCATTTATTTGTTCTCCTCACTACATGGTGCATTTATTTGTTCTCCTTACTACATGTTGCATTTATTTGTTCTCCTCACTACATGTTGCATTTATTTGTTCTCCTCACTACATGTTGTATTAACTTGTTCTCCTCACTACATGTTGCATTAACTTGTTCTCCTCACTACATGGTGCATTTATTTGTTCTCCTCACTACATGGTGCATTTATTTGTTCTCCTCACTACATGTTGCATTTATTTGTTCTCCTCACTACATGGTGCATTTATTTGTTCTCCTCACTACATGGTGCATTTATTTGTTCTCCTCACTACATGTTTGCATTTATTTGTTCTCCTCACTACATGGTGCATTTATTTGTTCTCCTCACTACATGGTGCACTTATTTGTTCTCCTCACTACATGTTGCATTTATTTGTTCTCCTCACTACATGGTGCATTTATTTGTTCTCCTCACTACATGGTGCATTTATTTGTTCTCCTCACTACATGTTGCATTTATTTGTTCTCCTCACTACATGTTGCATTTATTTGTTCTCCTCACTACATGTTGCATTAACTTGTTCTCCTCACTACATGGTGCATTTATTTGTTCTCCTCACTACATGGTGCATTTCTTTGTTCGCCTCACTACATGTTGCATTAACTTGTTCTCCTCACTACATGTTGCATTTATTTGTTCTCCTCACTACATGTTGTATTTATTTGTTCTCCTCACTACATGTTGCATTTATTTGTTCTCCTCACTACATGTTGCATTTATTTGTTCTCCTCACTACATGGTGCATTAACTTGTTCTCCTCACTACATGGTGCATTTATTTGTTCTCCTCACTACATGTTGCATTTATTTGTTCTCCTCACTACATGTTGCATTTATTTGTTCTCCTCACTACATGTTGCATTAACTTGTTCTCCTCACTACATGGTGCATTTATTTGTTCTCCTCACTACATGTTGCATTTATTTGTTCTCCTCACTACATGTTGCATTTATTTGTTCTCCTCACTACATGTTGCATTTATTTTTTCTCCTCACTAGATGTTGTATTTATTTGTTCTCCTTACTACATGTTGCATTTATTTGTTCTCCTCACTACATGGTGCATTTATTTCTTCTCCTCACTACATGTTGCATTTATTTGTTCTCCTCACTACATGTTGCATTTATTTGTTCTCCTCACTACATGGTGCATTTATTTGTTCTCCTCACTACATGTTGCATTAACTTGTTCTCCTCACTACATGTTGCATTTATTTGTTCCCCTCACTACATGGTGCATTTATTTGTTCTCCTCACTACATGGTGCATTTATTTGTTCTCCTCACTACATGGTGCATTTATTTGTTCTCCTCACTACATGTTGCATTTATTTGTTCTCCTCACTACATGTTGCATTTATTTTTTCTCCTCACTACATGTTGCATTTATTTGTTCTCCTCACTACATGTTGCATTTATTTTTTCTCCTCACTAGATGTTGTATTTATTTGTTCTCCTTACTACATGTTGCATTTATTTGTTCTCCTCACTACATGGTGCATTTATTTGTTCTCCTCACTACATGTTGCATTTATTTGTTCTCCTCACTACATGTTGCATTTATTTGTTCTCCTCACTACATGGTGCATTTATTTGTTCTCCTCACTACATGTTGCATTTATTTGTTCCCCTCACTACATGGTGCATTTATTTGTTCTCCTCACTACATGGTGCATTTATTTGTTCTCCTCACTACATGGTGCATTTATTTGTTCTCCTCACTACATGTTGCATTTATTTGTTCTCCTCACTACATGGTGCATTTATTTGTTCTCCTCACTACATGGTGCATTTATTTGTTCTCCTCACTACATGTTGTACTTATTTGTTCCCCTCACTACATGGTGCATTTATTTGTTCCCCTCACTACATGGTGCATTTATTTGTTCTCCTCACTACATGTTGTATTAACTTGTTCTCCTCACTACATGTTGTATTAACTTGTTCTCCTCACTACATGTTGCATTAACTTGTTCTCCTCACTACATGGTGCATTTATTTGTTCTCCTCACTACATGTTGCATTTATTTGTTCTCCTCACTACATGTTGTATTTATTTGTTCTCCTCACTACATGGTGCATTTATTTGTTCCCCTCACTACATGGTGCATTTACTTGTTCTCCTCACTACATGTTGCATTAACTTGTTCTCCTCACTACATGTTGTATTAACTTGTTCTCCTCACTACATGTTGCATTTACTTGTTCTCCTCACTACATGGTGCATTTATTTGTTCTCCTCACTACATGGTGCATTTATTTGTTCCCCTCACTACATGGTGCATTTACTTGTTCTCCTCACTACATGTTGCATTAACTTGTTCTCCTCACTACATGTTGTATTAACTTGTTCTCCTCACTACATGTTGCATTTACTTGTTCTCCTCACTACATGGTGCATTTACTTGTTCTCCTCACTACATGTTGCATTAACTTGTTCTCCTCACTACATGTTGTATTAACTTGTTCTCCTCACTACATGTTGCATTTACTTGTTCTCCTCACTACATGTTGCATTAACTTGTTCCCCTCACTACATGTTGCATTTATTTGTTCTCCTCACTACATGGTGCATTAACTTGTTCTCCTCACTACATGTTGCATTTATTTGTTCTCCTCACTACATGGTGCATTTATTTGTTCTCCTCACTACATGTTGCATTTATTTGTTCTCCTCACTACATGTTGCATTTATTTGTTCTCCTCACTACATGTTGCATTTATTTGTTCTCCTCACTACATGTTGCATTTATTTGTTCTCCTCACTACATGTTGCATTTATTTGTTCTCCTCACTACATGTTGCATTAACTTGTTCTCCTCACTACATGGTGCATTTATTTGTTCTCCTTACTACATGTTGCATTTATTTGTTCTCCTCACTACATGTTGCATTTATTTGTTCTCCTCACTACATGGTGCATTTATTTGTTCTCCTCACTACATGGTGCATTTATTTGTTCTCCTCACTACATGTTGCATTTATTTGTTCCCCTCACTACATGGTGCATTTATTTGTTCTCCTCACTACATGGTGCATTTATTTGTTCTCCTCACTACATGGTGCATTTATTTGTTCTCCTCACTACATGTTGCATTTATTTGTTCTCCTCACTACATGTTGTACTTATTTGTTCCCCTCACTACATGGTGTATTTATTTGTTCCCCTCACTACATGGTGCATTTATTTGTTCTCCTCACTACATGTTGTATTAACTTGTTCTCCTCACTACATGTTGTATTAACTTGTTCTCCTCACTACATGTTGCATTAACTTGTTCTCCTCACTACATGGTGCATTTATTTGTTCTCCTCACTACATGGTGCATTTATTTGTTCTCCTCACTACATGGTGCATTTATTTGTTCTCCTCACTACATGTTGTATTAACTTGTTCTCCTCACTACATGTTGTATTAACTTGTTCTCCTCACTACATGTTGCATTTATTTGTTCTCCTCACTACATGTTGCATTAACTTGTTCTCACTACATGTTGCATTTATTTGTTCTCCTCACTACATGTTGCATTTATTTGTTCTCCTCACTACATGTTGCATTTATTTGTTCTCCTCACTACATGTTGCATTTATTTGTTCTCACTACATGTTGCATTTATTTGTTCTCCTCACTACATGTTGTACTTATTTGTTCCCCTCACTACATGGTGCATTTATTTGTTCCCCTCACTACATGGTGCATTTATTTGTTCTCCTCACTACATGTTGTATTAACTTGTTCTCCTCACTACATGTTGTATTAACTTGTTCTCCTCACTACATGTTGCATTTATTTGTTCTCCTCACTACATGTTGCATTAACTTGTTCTCCTCACTACATGTTGCATTTATTTGTTCTCCTCACTACATGTTGCATTTATTTGTTCTCCTCACTACATGTTGCATTTATTTGTTCTCCTCACTACATGTTGCATTTATTTGTTCTCCTCACTACATGTTGCATTTATTTGTTCTCCTCACTACATGTTGCATTTATTTGTTCTCCTCACTACATGGTGCATTTATTTGTTCTCCTCACTACATGTTGCATTTATTTGTTCTCCTCACTACATGTTGCATTAACTTGTTCTCCTCACTACATGTTGCATTTATTTGTTCTCCTTACTACATGTTGCATTTATTTGTTCTCCTCACTACATGTTGCATTTATTTGTTCTCCTCACTACATGTTGCATTTATTTGTTCTCCTCACTACATGGTGCATTTATTTGTTCTCCTCACCACATGTTGCATTTATTTGTTCTCCTCACTACATGTTGCATTTATTTGTTCTCCTCACTACATGTTGCATTTATTTGTTCTCCTCACTACATGTTGCATTTATTTGTTCTCCTCACTACATGTTGCATTTATTTGTTCTCCTCACTACATGGTGCATTTATTTGTTCTCCTCACTACATGTTGCATTAACTTGTTCTCCTCACTACATGTTGCATTTATTTGTTCCCCTCACTACATGTTGCATTTATTTGTTCTCCTCACTACATGTTGCATTTATTTGTTCTCCTCACTACATGGTGCATTTATTTGTTCTCCTCACTACATGTTGCATTTATTTGTTCTCCTCACTACATGGTGCATTTATTTGTTCTCCTCACTACATGGTGCATTTATTTGTTCTCCTCACTACATATTGCATTTATTTGTTCTCCTTACTACATGTTGCATTTATTTGTTCTCCTCACTACATGTTGCATTTATTTGTTCTCCTCACTACATGTTGCATTAACTTGTTCTCCTCACTACATGTTGCATTTATTTGTTCTCCTGAACTACATGTTGCACTTATTTGTTCTCCTCACTACATGGTGCATTTATTTGTTCTCCTCACTACATGTTGCACTTATTTGTTCTCCTCACTACATGTTGCATTTATTTGTTCTCCTCACTACATGTTGCATTAACTTGTTCTCCTCACTACATGTTGCATTTATTTGTTCTCCTTACTACATGTTGCATTTATTTGTTCTCCTCACTACATGTTGCATTTATTTGTTCTCCTCACTACATGTTGCATTTATTTGTTCTCCTCACTACATGGTGCATTTATTTGTTCTCCTCACCACATGTTGCATTTATTTGTTCTCCTCACTACATGTTGCATTTATTTGTTCTCCTCACTACATGTTGCATTTATTTGTTCTCCTCACTACATGTTGCATTTATTTGTTCTCCTCACTACATGTTGCATTTATTTGTTCTCCTCACTACATGGTGCATTTATTTGTTCTCCTCACTACATGTTGCATTAACTTGTTCTCCTCACTACATGTTGCATTTATTTGTTCCCCTCACTACATGTTGCATTTATTTGTTCTCCTCACTACATGTTGCATTTATTTGTTCTCCTCACTACATGTTGCATTTATTTGTTCTCCTCACTACATGTTGCATTTATTTGTTCTCCTCACTACATGGTGCATTTATTTGTTCTCCTCACTACATGGTGCATTTATTTGTTCTCCTCACTACATGTTGCATTTATTTGTTCTCCTTACTACATGTTGCATTTATTTGTTCTCCTCACTACATGTTGCATTTATTTGTTCTCCTCACTACATGTTGCATTAACTTGTTCTCCTCACTACATGTTGCATTTATTTGTTCTCCTCACTACATGTTGCATTAACTTGTTCTCCTCACTACATGTTGCATTAACTTGTTCTCCTCACTACATGTTGCATTTATTTGTTCTCCTCACTACATGTTGCATTTATTTGTTCTCCTCACTACATGTTGCATTTATTTGTTCTCCTCACTACATGTTGCATTTATTTGTTCTCCTCACTACATGTTGCATTTATTTGTTCTCCTCACTACATGTTGCATTTATTTGTTCTCCTCACTACATGTTGTATTTATTTGTTCTCCTCACTACATGGTGCATTTATTTGTTCTCCTCACTACATGGTGCATTTATTTGTTCTCCTCACTACATGTTGCATTTATTTGTTCTCCTCACTACATGGTGCATTTATTTGTTCTCCTCACTACATGGTGCATTTATTTGTTCTCCTCACTACATGTTGTATTAACTTGTTCTCCTCACTACATGGTGCATTTATTTGTTCTCCTCACTACATGTTGTATTAACTTGTTCTCCTCACTACATGGTGCATTTATTTGTTCTCCTCACTACATGTTGCATTAACTTGTTCTCCTCACTACATGGTGCATTTATTTGTTCTCCTCACTACATGTTGCATTTATTTGTTCTCCTCACTACATGTTGCATTAACTTGTTCTCCTCACTACATGTTGCATTTATTTGTTCTCCTTACTACATGTTGCATTTATTTGTTCTCCTCACTACATGTTGCATTTATTTGTTCTCCTCACTACATGTTGCATTTATTTGTTCTCCTCACTACATGGTGCATTTATTTGTTCTCCTCACCACATGTTGCATTTATTTGTTCTCCTCACTACATGTTGCATTTATTTGTTCTCCTCACTACATGTTGCATTTATTTGTTCTCCTCACTACATGTTGCATTTATTTGTTCTCCTCACTACATGTTGCATTTATTTGTTCTCCTCACTACATGGTGCATTTATTTGTTCTCCTCACTACATGTTGCATTAACTTGTTCTCCTCACTACATGTTGCATTTATTTGTTCCCCTCACTACATGTTGCATTTATTTGTTCTCCTCACTACATGTTGCATTTATTTGTTCTCCTCACTACATGTTGCATTTATTTGTTCTCCTCACTACATGTTGCATTTATTTGTTCTCCTCACTACATGGTGCATTTATTTGTTCTCCTCACTACATGGTGCATTTATTTGTTCTCCTCACTACATGTTGCATTTATTTGTTCTCCTTACTACATGTTGCATTTATTTGTTCTCCTCACTACATGTTGCATTTATTTGTTCTCCTCACTACATGTTGCATTAACTTGTTCTCCTCACTACATGTTGCATTTATTTGTTCTCCTGAACTACATGTTGCACTTATTTGTTCTCCTCACTACATGGTGCATTTATTTGTTCTCCTCACTACATGTTGCATTTATTTGTTCTCCTCACTACATGGTGCATTTATTTGTTCTCCTCACTACATGTTGCATTAACTTGTTCTCCTCACTACATGTTGCATTAACTTGTTCTCCTCACTACATGTTGCATTTATTTGTTCTCCTCACTACATGTTGCATTTATTTGTTCTCCTCACTACATGTTGCATTTATTTGTTCTCCTCACTACATGTTGCATTTATTTGTTCTCCTCACTACATGTTGCATTTATTTGTTCTCCTCACTACATGTTGCATTTATTTGTTCTCCTCACTACATGTTGTATTTATTTGTTCTCCTCACTACATGGTGCATTTATTTGTTCTCCTCACTACATGGTGCATTTATTTGTTCTCCTCACTACATGTTGCATTTATTTGTTCTCCTCACTACATGGTGCATTTATTTGTTCTCCTCACTACATGGTGCATTTATTTGTTCTCCTCACTACATGTTGTATTAACTTGTTCTCCTCACTACATGGTGCATTTATTTGTTCTCCTCACTACATGTTGTATTAACTTGTTCTCCTCACTACATGGTGCATTTATTTGTTCTCCTCACTACATGTTGCATTAACTTGTTCTCCTCACTACATGGTGCATTTATTTGTTCTCCTCACTACATGTTGCATTTATTTGTTCTCCTCACTACATGTTGCATTTATTTGTTCTCCTCACTACATGTTGCATTAACTTGTTCTCCTCACTACATGTTGCATTTATTTGTTCTCCTCACTACATGTTGCATTTATTTGTTCTCCTCACTACATGGTGCATTAACTTGTTCTCCTCACTACATGGTGCATTTATTTGTTCTCCTCACTACATGTTGTATTAACTTGTTCTCCTCACTACATGGTGCATTTATTTGTTCTCCTCACTACATGTTGCATTAACTTGTTCTCCTCACTACATGGTGCATTTATTTGTTCTCCTCACTACATGTTGCATTTATTTGTTCTCCTCACTACATGTTGCATTTATTTGTTCTCCTCACTACATGTTGCATTAACTTGTTCTCCTCACTACATGTTGCATTTATTTGTTCTCCTCACTACATGTTGCATTTATTTGTTCTCCTCACTACATGGTGCATTTATTTGTTCTCCTCACTACATGTTGCATTAACTTGTTCTCCTCACTACATGTTGCATTTATTTGTTCTCCTCACTACATGTTGCATTTATTTGTTCTCCTCACTACATGTTGCATTTATTTGTTCTCCTCACTACATGTTGCATTTATTTGTTCTCCTCACTACATGTTGCATTTATTTGTTCTCCTCACTACATGTTGCATTTATTTGTTCTCCTCACTACATGTTGCATTTATTTGTTCTCCTCACTACATGGTGCATTTATTTGTTCTCCTCACTACATGTTGCATTAACTTGTTCTCCTCACTACATGTTGCATTAACTTGTTCTCCTCACTACATGTTGCATTAACTTGTTCTCCTCACTACATGTTGCATTTATTTGTTCTCCTCACTACATGGTGCATTTATTTGTTCTCCTCACTACATGGTGCATTTATTTGTTCTCCTCACTACATGGTGCATTTATTTGTTCTCCTTACTACATGTTGCATTTATTTGTTCTCCTCACTACATGTTGCATTTATTTGTTCTCCTCACTACATGTTGTATTAACTTGTTCTCCTCACTACATGTTGCATTAACTTGTTCTCCTCACTACATGGTGCATTTATTTGTTCTCCTCACTACATGGTGCATTTATTTGTTCTCCTCACTACATGTTGCATTTATTTGTTCTCCTCACTACATGGTGCATTTATTTGTTCTCCTCACTACATGGTGCATTTATTTGTTCTCCTCACTACATGTTGCATTTATTTGTTCTCCTCACTACATGGTGCATTTATTTGTTCTCCTCACTACATGGTGCATTTATTTGTTCTCCTCACTACATGTTGCATTTATTTGTTCTCCTCACTACATGGTGCATTTATTTGTTCTCCTCACTACATGGTGCATTTATTTGTTCTCCTCACTACATGTTGCATTTATTTGTTCTCCTCACTACATGTTGCATTTATTTGTTCTCCTCACTACATGTTGCATTTATTTGTTCTCCTCACTACATGGTGCATTTATTTGTTCTCCTCACTACATGGTGCATTTATTTGTTCTCCTCACTACATGTTGCATTTATTTGTTCTCCTCACTACATGTTGCATTTATTTGTTCTCCTCACTACATGTTGCATTTATTTGTTCTCCTCACTACATGTTGCATTAACTTGTTCTCCTCACTACATGTTGCATTTATTTGTTCTCCTCACTACATGTTGCATTTATTTGTTCTCCTCACTACATGGTGCATTTATTTGTTCTCCTCACTACATGTTGCACTAACTTGTTCTCCTCACTACATGTTGCATTTATTTGTTCTCCTCACTACATGTTGCATTTATTTGTTCTCCTCACTACATGTTGCATTTATTTGTTCTCCTCACTACATGTTGCATTTATTTGTTCTCCTCACTACATGTTGCATTTATTTGTTCTCCTCACTACATGTTGCATTTATTTGTTCTCCTCACTACATGTTGCATTTATTTGTTCTCCTCACTACATGTTGCATTTATTTGTTCTCCTCACTACATGGTGCATTTATTTGTTCTCCTCACTACATGGTGCATTTATTTGTTCTCCTCACTACATGTTGCATTTATTTGTTCTCCTCACTACATGTTGCATTTATTTGTTCTCCTCACTACATGTTGCATTTATTTGTTCTCCTCACTACATGTTGCATTAACTTGTTCTCCTCACTACATGTTGCATTTATTTGTTCTCCTCACTACATGTTGCATTTATTTGTTCTCCTCACTACATGGTGCATTTATTTGTTCTCCTCACTACATGTTGCATTAACTTGTTCTCCTCACTACATGTTGCATTTATTTGTTCTCCTCACTACATGTTGCATTTATTTGTTCTCCTCACTACATGTTGCATTTATTTGTTCTCCTCACTACATGGTGCATTTATTTGTTCTCCTCACTACATGTTGCATTTATTTGTTCTCCTCACTACATGGTGCATTTATTTGTTCTCCTCACTACATGTTGCATTTATTTGTTCTCCTCACTACATGTTGCATTTATTTGTTCTCCTCACTACATGTTGCATTTATTTGTTCTCCTCACTACATGTTGCATTTATTTGTTCTCCTCACTACATGTTGCATTTATTTGTTCTCCTCACTACATGTTGCATTTATTTGTTCTCCTCACTACATGGTGCATTTATTTGTTCTCCTCACTACATGTTGCATTAACTTGTTCTCCTCACTACATGTTGCATTAACTTGTTCTCCTCACTACATGTTGCATTAACTTGTTCTCCTCACTACATGTTGCATTTATTTGTTCTCCTCACTACATGGTGCATTTATTTGTTCTCCTCACTACATGGTGCATTTATTTGTTCTCCTCACTACATGTTGCATTTATTTGTTCTCCTTACTACATGTTGCATTTATTTGTTCTCCTCACTACATGTTGCATTTATTTGTTCTCCTCACTACATGTTGCATTAACTTGTTCTCCTCACTACATGTTGCATTTATTTGTTCTCCTGAACTACATGTTGCATTTATTTGTTCTCCTCACTACATGTTGCATTTATTTGTTCTCCTCACTACATGGTGCATTTATTTGTTCTCCTGAACTACATGTTGCATTTATTTGTTCTCCTCACTACATGGTGCACTTATTTGTATTTATTTGCCTTATGTGTTCTGTGGGGTGTTTGTGTGTTTAAATGTTGCAGCTGCTACACAAAAATTGCTCATCTGGGCACAAATAAAACCTATTTGACTTGATATATACATACATACATACATACATATATATATATCAGTTCATTGTGAGGTTCATCACACTGAACTGTTTGGCCATGTAAAGTATGGTTATAAAATATAAAATGAATGTTTAAATAATAACCCCACAAATGTTGGAGACTTCATTGCATAAGGCATATTTATAGATTCTTGTTATCATTAATTTACACAACAAAGCCGTGCATCACAATTTGATAACATCTAAATTTCATCCTGATACAGCATTATTGAGTGAAGCCAGGCCTGCTGAGAGGTGTAGGAGGCAGAGAGGAAGAGAGGAGGAGGCAGACGTAGGAGGGCTCGTCCTTCACAGACAATACCCACCGTCTAGGTTACAGCTGTTTCAGTAAAAACGTGGTGATATCATAGTAGTACTGTGGGGTTTCTCAACTTTTCACACAACTCTCAACTTTAAATTCAATTGCAGAACAGTTCAAAACCACTTCATGCTAAAAACACAGGTCCACCTTAATGGCATTTAATGCTGTTTCCTGTCAGTTCATATTTTTTCCATGTCACCACCATGACTGACACCATATCACCACCATGGTGACATCATATCACCACCATGATGACACCATGACTGACACCATGTCACCACCATGACTGACACCATATCACCACCATGATGACACCATATCACCACCATGACTGACACCATATCACCACCATGGTGACATCATATCACCACCATGATGACACCATGACTGACACCATGTCACCACCATGACTGACACCATATCACCACCATGATGACACCATATCACCACATTGATGACACCATGTCACCACCATGACTGACACCATATCACCACCATGATGACACCATATCACCACCATGACTGACACCATATCACCACCATGACTGACACCATGTCACCACCATGACTGACACCATGTCACCACCATGACTGACACCATGTCACCACCATGACTGACACCATATCACCACCATGACTGACACCATGTCACCACCATGACTGACATCATATCACCACCATGACTGACACCATATCACCACCATGACTGACACCATATCACCACCATGACTGACACCATATCACCACCATGACTGACACCATATCACCACCATGACTGACACCATGTCACCACCATGACTGACACCATATCACCACCATGATGACATCATATCACCACCATGGTGACATCATATCACCACCATGATGACACCATATCACCACCATGACTGACATCATATCACCACCATGATGACACCATGATGACACCATGTCACCACCATGACTGACACCATATCACCACCATGATGACACCATATCACCACATTGATGACACCATGTCACCACCATGACTGACACCATATCACCACCATGACTGACACCATATCACCACCATGACTGACACCATATCACCACCATGACTGACACCATATCACCACCATGACTGACACCATATCACCACCATGACTGACACCATGTCACCACCATGACTGACACCATATCACCACCATGATGACATCATATCACCACCATGGTGACATCATATCACCACCATGATGACACCATATCACCACCATGACTGACATCATATCACCACCATGATGACACCATGATGACACCATGTCACCACCATGACTGACACCATATCACCACCATGATGACACCATATCACCACATTGATGACACCATGTCACCACCATGACTGACACCATATCACCACCATGATGACACCATGTCACCACCATGACTGACACCATATCACCACCATAACTGACACCATGTCACCACCATGATGACACCATATAACCACCATGATGACACCATGTCACCACCATGACTGACACCATATCACCACCATGACTGACACCATGTCACCACCATGATGACACCATATCACCACCATGATGACACCATGTCACCACCATGATGACACCATATCACCACCATGATGACACCATGTCACCACCATGACTGACACCATATCACCACCATAACTGACACCATGTCACCACCATGATGACACCATATCACCACATTGATGACACCATGTCACCACCATGATGACACCATGTCACCACCATGATGACACCATATCACCACCATGATGACACCATGTCACCACCATGACTGACACCATATCACCACCATAACTGACACCATGTCACCACCATGATGACACCATATCACCACATTGATGACACCATGTCACCACCATGACTGACACCATATCACCACCATGACTGACACCATGTCACCACCATGATGACACCATATCACCACCATGATGACACCATGTCACCACCATGACTGACACCATATCACCACCATGATGACACCATGTCACCACCATGACTGACACCATATCACCACCATAACTGACACCATGTCACCACCATGATGACACCATGTCACCACCATGACTGACACCATATCACCACCATGACTGACACCATGTCACCACCATGATGACACCATATCACCACCATGATGACACCATGTCACCACCATGACTGACACCATGTCACGATGACTGGCACCATGTCACCACCATATCACCACCATGATGACACCATGTCACCACCATGACTGACACCATGTCACCACCATGACTGACACCATGTCACCACCATGATGACACCATATCACCACCATGATGACACCATGTCACCACCATGACTGACACCATGTCACCACCAGGACTGACACCATGTAACCACCATGATGACACCATATCACCACCATGATGACACCATGTCACCACCATGACTGACACCATGTCACCACCAGGACTGACACCATGTAACCACCATGATGACACCATATCACCACCATGATGACACCATATCACCACCATGACTGACACCATATCACCACCAGGACTGACACCATATCACCACCATGATGACACCATGTCACCACCATGACTGACACCATGTCACGATGACTGGCACCATGTCACCACCATATCACCACCATGATGACACCATGTCACCACCATGACTGACACCATGTCACCACCATGATGACACCATATCACCACCATGATGACACCATGTCACCACCATGACTGACACCATGTCACCACCATGACTGACACCATGTCACCACCAGGACTGACACCATGTAACCACCATGACTGACACCATGTCACCACCATGACTGACACCATGTCACGATGACTGGCACCATGTCACCACCATGATGACACCATGTCACCACCATGACTGACACCATGTCACCACCAGGACTGACACCATGTCACCACCATGACTGACACCATATCACCACCATGATGACACCATGTCACCACCATGACTGAGACCATATCACCACCATGACTGACACCATGTCACCACCATGATGACACCATATCACCACCATGATGACACCATGTCACCACCATGACTGACACCATGTCACCACCATGACTGACACCATGTCACCACCATGATGACACCATATCACCACCATGATGACACCATGTCACCACCATGACTGACACCATGTCACCACCATGACTGACACCATGTCACCACCAGGACTGACACCATGTAACCACCATGACTGACACCATGTCACCACCATGACTGACACCATGTCACGATGACTGGCACCATGTCACCACCATGATGACACCATGTCACCACCATGACTGACACCATGTCACCACCAGGACTGGCACCATGTCACCACCATGATGACACCATATCACCACCATGATGACACCATGTCACCACCATGACTGAGACCATATCACCACCATGACTGACACCATGTCACCACCATGATGACACCATATCACCACCATGATGACACCATGTCACCACCATGACTGACACCATGTCACCACCATGACTGACACCATATCACCACCATGATGACACCATGTCACCACCATGATGACACCATGTCACCACCATGATGACACCATGTCACCACCATGACCGACACCATGTCACCACCATGACTGACACCATGTCACCACCATGATGACACCATGTCACCACCATGATGACACCATGTCACCACCAGGACTGACACCATGTCACCACCATGACCGACACCATGTCACCACCATGATGACACCATATCACCACCATGATGACACCATGTCACCACCATGATGACACCATGTCACCACCATGACTGACACCATGTCACCACCATGATGACACCATATCACCACCATGATGACACCATATCACCACCATGATGACACCATGTCACCACCATGATGACACCATATCACCACCATGATGACACCATGTCACCACCATGATGACACCATATCACCACCATGACTGACACCATGTCACCACCATGATGACACCATATCACCACCATGATGACACCATGTCACCACCATGATGACACCATGTCACCACCATGACTGACACCATGTCACCACCATGATGACACCATGTCACCACCATGACTGACACCATGTCACCACCATGACTGACACCATGTCACCACCATGACTGACACCATGTCACGATGACTGGCACCATGTCCCCACCATATCACCACCATGATGACACCATGTCACCACCATGATGACACCATGTCACCACCATGACTGACACCATGTCACCACCATGACTGACACCATGTCACGTTGACTGGCACCATGTCCCCACCATATCACCACCATGATGACACCATGTCACCACCATGACTGACACCATATCACCACCATGATGACACCATATCACCACCATGATGACACCATGTCACCACCATGATGACACCATATCACCACCATGATGACACCATATCACCACCATGATGACACCATGTCACCACCATGATGACACCATATCACCACCATGATGACACCATATCACCACCATGACTGACACCATATCACCACCATGATGACACCATGTCACCACCATGATGACACCATATCACCACCATGATGACACCATGTCACCACCATGATGACACCATATCACCACCATGACTGACACCATATCACCACCATGATGACACCATATCACCACCATGATGACACCATGTCACCACCATGACTGACACCATATCACCACCATGATGACACCATATCACCACCATGACTGACACCATGTCACCACCATGATGACACCATATCACCACCATGACTGACACCATGTCACCACCATGATGACACCATGTCACCACCATGACTGACACCATATCACCACCATGATGACACCATATCACCACCATGATGACACCATGTCACCACCATGACTGACACCATGTCACCACCAGGACTGACACCATGTCACCACCATGACTGACACCATGGCACCACCAGGACTGACACCATGTCACCACCATGACTGGCACCATGTCACCACCATGACTGACACCATGTCACCACCAGGACTGACACCATGTCACCACCAGGACTGACACCATGGCACCACCAGGACTGACACCATGTCACCACCATGACTGACACCATGTCACGATGACTGGCACCATGTCACCACCATATCACCACAATATCACCACCATGACTGACACCATGGCACCACCAGGACTGACACCATGTCACCACCATGACTGACACCATGTCACCACCATGACTGACACCATGGCACCACCAGGACGGACACCATGTCACCACCATGACTGACACCATGGCACCACCAGGACTGACACCATGTCACCACCATGACTGACACCATGTCACGATGACTGGCACCATGTCCCCACCATATCACCACCATGACTGAAACCATATCACCACCATGATGAAACCATATCACCACCATGACTGACACCATGTCACCATCATGACTGACACCATGTCACCACCATGATTGACACCATGTGATGATGACTGGCACCATGTCACCACCATATCACCACAATATCACCACCATGTCACCGCCATGACTGACACCATGTCACCACCATGACTGACATGCTAGCATTATCTCTGCAGCTGGTTGTCTTAATTGTACGAACTTAAAGTGAGCAACAGGAAATCCCTTGGCTAAAATGTGGTGTTCAGCTCAGAAACATGCGATTGCTGTTGTTTTCTTCAAACTCAAACAGCAGAGACAAGCTGGAGCTGTACTGGAGCTGTACTGGAGCTGTACTGGAGAGTATGGTGACGCACCAGTACACTGCTATGGAAATAGAATCTGATGGCTGCTGCTCACATGACTGTCAAGCTGTGCTGGCACGGACAACTATACTGTACTATACTGTACTATACTGTAGTATATTGTACTATACTGTATCATACTGTACTATACTTTATTATACTGTACCATACTGTACTTCATTATACTGTATACTGTACTATATTTTATACTGTACTATATTGTATTATAATGTACTTTATTATACTGTAGTATACTGTACTATACTTTATCATACTGTACTATATTGTACTATAGTGTATTATGCTTTATTATAATGTAGCTATGTTGTACCATATTTTAGTATACTGTACTGTAGTTTACTATACTGTAGTATACTGTACTATACTATTTCATTATACTGTAGTATACTGTACTATATTGTACATGAATGCACTATATTATATTTTTTAATGTACGATACTGTACTGTACTGTACTATACTGTATTATATTGTCCTATACTATACTGTACTATACTACACTGCACTATTCTGTATTATACTGTATTATTCTGCAGTATACTGTACTATACTGCACTATTCTGTATTATACTGTAGTAAACTGTATCATACTGTACTATACTATACTGCACTAGTCTGTATTATACTGTAGTATACTACACTGCACCATTCTATATTATACTGTAGTATACTGTATTATACTGTAGTATACTGCACTGCACCATTCTGTATTATACTGTATTATAGGGTAGTATACTGCAGTGCACCATTCTGTATTATACTGTAGTATACTGTATTATACTGTAGTATACTGCAGTGCACCATTCTGTATTATGCTGTATTATACTGTAGTATACTGCAGTGCACCATTCTGTATTATACTGTAGTATACTGTAGTATACTGCACTGCACCATTCTGTATTATGCTGTATCATACGGTAGTATACTACAGTGCACCATTCTGTATTATACTGTAGTATACTGCAGTGCACCATTCTGTATTATACTGTATTATACTGTAGTATACTGTATTATAATGTAGTATACTGTAGTATACTGTAGTATAATGTAGTATACTGCACAACGTAACCAAACATTCGGTTCTTGCATGTCGACGTATAAACAACAACTTGGAGCGATGACATTCCCTCCTTTATCATCCATCAGGAAGTTCAAACTAGACTGTTATAACCACCTGTCATGGTGCACTGCACTGCACTGCACAACACAACACAACACACCACAGCACAACACAACACAACACAACACAACACAACACAACACATGCTTCTAATCAATGAAACAACTCTGACAGACTGTCTGTGCAGCAGAATCCACAGGAGTCTAGTGGACCAGATCTTACCTGGTCTGAGTAGTTCTAGTACGGCTATGGGTCCACACGACGTTCAGACCATAACAAACAGAATCTCTTAGAGGAGGCTCTGCGACCCGCACTTCTCCGTGTGCCGTGTGCGTCTTGCGTCACACACACTGTTAAACAAAACCCCACCTCAGCAAATAATGCTGGCCCTACCTGTCGGACCTGCAGAGCAGACCGGTTGTTGACTCTAGGTAAGTACATGTCAGTTCTGCAAGGAGCTGCTTCGCTGCGAGAGCTTTTCTGCCCCCATGGCTCCAGAACTGACATGAAAACCCAGAACTGCCATGAAAACCCAGAACTGCCATGTAAACCCAGAACTAACATGTAAACCCAGAACTGACATGAAAACTCAGAACTGCCATGTAAACCCAGAACTGACATGTAAACCCAGAACTGCCATGAAAACCCAGAACTGCCATGAAAACTCAGAACTGCCATGAAAACCCAGAACTGACATGAAAACTCAGAACTGACATGAAAACCCAGAACTGCCATGAAAACCCAGAACTGCCACGAAACCCCAGAACTGACATGAAAACCCAGAACTGACATGAGAACTCAGAACTGCCATGAAAACCCAGAACTGACATGAAAACCCAGAACTGCCATGAAAACCCAGAACTGCCATGAAAACAGAGAACTGCCATGTAAACCCAGAACTGACATGAAAACCCAGAAATGACATGTAAACCCAGAACTGACATGAAAACCCAAAACTGACATGTAAACCCAGAACTGACATGAAAACCCAGAAATGCCATGTAAACCCAGAACTGACATGAAAACCCAGAACTGACATGAAAACCCAGAACTGACATGTAAACCCAGAACTGACATGAAAACCCAGAAATGCCATGTAAACCCAGAACTGACATGAAAACCCAGAACTGCCATGTAAACCCAGAACTGACATGTAAACCCAGAACTGCCATGTAAACCCAGAACTGACATGAAAACCCAGAACTGCCATGTAAACCCAGAACTGACATGTAAACCCAGAACTGCCATGTAAACCCAGAACTGACATGAAAACCCAGAACTGACATGTAAACCCAGAACTGACATGTAAATCTAGAACTGACATGTAAATCTAGAACTGTCGTGTAAACCAAGAACTGCCATGAAAACCCAGAACTGACATGAAAACTCAGAACTGCCATGAAAACCCAGAACTGACATGAAAACTCAGTACTGACATGAAAACCCAGAACTGCCATGAAAACCCAGAACTGCCAAGAAACACCAGAACTGCCACGAAACCCCAGAACTGACATGAAAACACAGAACTGACATGAAAACTCAGAACTGCCATGAAAACCCAGAACTGCCATGAAAACCCAGAACTGCCATGAAAACACAGAACTGACACGAAAACCCAGAACTGACATGTAAACTCAGAACTGCCATGAAAACACAGAACTGTCGTGTAAATCCAGAACTGACATGAAAACCCAGAACTGACATGGAAACCCAGAACTGCCATGAAAACCCAGAACTGCCATGAAAACACAGAACTGCCATGTAAACCCAGAACTGACATGAAAACCCAGAACTGACATGTAAACCCAGAACTGACATGAAAACCCAGAACTGACATGTAAACCCAGAACTGACATGAAAACCCAAAAATGCCATGTAAACCCAGAACTGCCATGAAAACCCAGAACTGACATGAAAACCCAGAACTGACATGTAAACCCAGAACTGACATGTAAATCTAGAACTGACATGTAAATCTAGAACTGTCGTGTAAACCCAGAACTGCCATGAAAACCCAGAACTGCCATGTAAACCCAGAACTGCCATGAAAACCCAGAACTGCCATGTAAACCTAGAACTGACATGAAAACCAAAAACTGCCTTGACCCAGAACTGCCATGAAAACACAGAACTGTCGTGTAAACCCAGAACTGCCATGAAAACACAGAACTGCCATGAAAACACAGAACTGCCATGTAAACCCAGAACTAACATGAAAACCCAGAACTAACATGTAAACCCAGAACTGACATGAAAACTCAGAACTGCCATGTAAACCCAGAACTGACATGTAAACCCAGAACTGCCATGAAAACCCAGAACTGCCATGAAAACTCAGAACTGCCATGAAAACCCAGAACTGACATGAAAACTCAGAACTGACATGAAAACCCAGAACTGCCATGAAAACCCAGAACTGCCACGAAACCCCAGAACTGACATGAAAACCCAGAACTGACATGAGAACTCAGAACTGCCATGAAAACCCAGAACTGACATGAAAACCCAGAACTGCCATGAAAACCCAGAACTGCCATGAAAACAGAGAACTGCCATGTAAACCCAGAACTGACATGAAAACCCAGAAATGACATGTAAACCCAGAACTGACATGAAAACCCAAAACTGACATGTAAACCCAGAACTGACATGAAAACCCAGAAATGCCATGTAAACCCAGAACTGACATGAAAACCCAGAACTGACATGAAAACCCAGAACTGACATGTAAACCCAGAACTGACATGAAAACCCAGAACTGACATGAAAACCCAGAACTGACATGTAAACCCAGAACTGCCATGTAAACCCAGAACTGACATGAAAACCCAGAAATGCCATGTAAACCCAGAACTGACATGTAAACCCAGAACTGCCATGTAAACCCAGAACTGACATGAAAACCCAGAACTGACATGTAAACCCAGAACTGACATGTAAATCTAGAACTGACATGTAAATCTAGAACTGTCGTGTAAACCAAGAACTGCCATGAAAACCCAGAACTGACATGAAAACTCAGAACTGCCATGAAAACCCAGAACTGACATGAAAACTCAGTACTGACATGAAAACCCAGAACTGCCATGAAAACCCAGAACTGCCAAGAAACACCAGAACTGCCACGAAACCCCAGAACTGACATGAAAACACAGAACTGACATGAAAACTCAGAACTGCCATGAAAACCCAGAACTGCCATGAAAACCCAGAACTGCCATGAAAACACAGAACTGACACGAAAACCCAGAACTGACATGTAAACTCAGAACTGCCATGAAAACACAGAACTGTCGTGTAAATCCAGAACTGATATGAAAACCCAGAACTGACATGGAAACCCAGAACTGCCATGAAAACCCAGAACTGCCATGAAAACACAGAACTGACATGTAAACCCAGAACTGACATGAAAACCCAGAACTGACATGTAAACCCAGAACTGACATGAAAACCCAAAAATGCCATGTAAACCCAGAACTGCCATGAAAACCCAGAACTGACATGAAAACCCAGAACTGACATGTAAACCCAGAACTGACATGTAAATCTAGAACTGACATGTAAATCTAGAACTGTCGTGTAAACCCAGAACTGCCATGAAAACCCAGAACTGCCATGTAAACCCAGAACTGCCATGAAAACCCAGAACTGCCATGTAAACCTAGAACTGACATGAAAACCAAAAACTGCCTTGACCCAGAACTGCCATGAAAACACAGAACTGTCGTGTAAACCCAGAACTGCCATGAAAACACAGAACTGCCATGAAAACACAGAACTGCCATGTAAACCCAGAACTAACGAGAAAACCCAGAACTAACATGTAAACCCAGAACTGACATGAAAACTCAGAACTGCCATGTAAACCCAGAACTGACATGTAAACCCAGAACTGCCATGAAAACCCAGAACTGCCATGAAAACTCAGAACTGCCATGAAAACCCAGAACTGACATGAAAACTCAGAACTGACATGAAAACCCAGAACTGCCATGAAAACCCAGAACTGCCACGAAACCCCAGAACTGACATGAAAACCCAGAACTGACATGAGAACTCAGAACTGCCATGAAAACCCAGAACTGACATGAAAACCCAGAACTGCCATGAAAACCCAGAACTGCCATGAAAACAGAGAACTGCCATGTAAACCCAGAACTGACATGAAAACCCAGAAATGACATGTAAACCCAGAACTGACATGAAAACCCAAAACTGACATGTAAACCCAGAACTGACATGAAAACCCAGAAATGCCATGTAAACCCAGAACTGACATGAAAACCCAGAACTGACATGAAAACCCAGAACTGCCATGTAAACCCAGAACTGACATGTAAACCCAGAACTGCCATGTAAACCCAGAACTGACATGAAAACCCAGAAATGCCATGTAAACCCAGAACTGACATGTAAACCCAGAACTGCCATGTAAACCCAGAACTGACATGAAAACCCAGAACTGACATGTAAACCCAGAACTGACATGTAAATCTAGAACTGACATGTAAATCTAGAACTGTCGTGTAAACCAAGAACTGCCATGAAAACCCAGAACTGACATGAAAACTCAGAACTGCCATGAAAACCCAGAACTGCCATGAAAACCCAGAACTGCCAAGAAACACCAGAACTGCCACGAAACCCCAGAACTGACATGAAAACACAGAACTGACATGAAAACTCAGAACTGCCATGAAAACCCAGAACTGCCATGAAAACCCAGAACTGCCATGAAAACCCAGAACTGCCATGAAAACACAGAACTGACACGAAAACCCAGAACTGACATGTAAACTCAGAACTGCCATGAAAACACAGAACTGTCGTGTAAATCCAGAACTGACATGAAAACCCAGAACTGACATGGAAACCCAGAACTGCCATGAAAACCCAGAACTGCCATGAAAACACAGAACTGCCATGTAAACCCAGAACTGACATGAAAACCCAGAACTGACATGTAAACCCAGAACTGACATGAAAACCCAGAACTGACATGTAAACCCAGAACTGACATGAAAACCCAGAAATGCCATGTAAACCCAGAACTGCCATGAAAACCCAGAACTGACATGAAAACCCAGAACTGACATGTAAACCCAGAACTGACATGTAAATCTAGAACTGACATGTAAATCTAGAACTGTCGTGTAAACCCAGAACTGCCATGAAAACCCAGAACTGCCATGTAAACCCAGAACTGCCATGAAAACCCAGAACTGCCATGTAAACCTAGAACTGACATGAAAACCAAAAACTGCCTTGACCCAGAACTGCCATGAAAACACAGAACTGTCGTGTAAACCCAGAACTGCCATGAAAACACAGAACTGCCATGAAAACACAGAACTGCCATGTAAACCCAGAACTAACATGAAAACCCAGAACTGACATGAAAACCCAGAACTGACATGAAAACCCAGAACTGACATGTAAACCCAGAACTGACATGAAAACCCAGAACTGCCATGTAAATCTAAAACTGTCGTGTAAACCCAGAACTGACATGTAAATCTAGAATTGTCGTGTAAACCCAGAACTGACATGTAAATCTAGAACTGTTGTGTAAACCCAGAACTGACATGTAAATCTAGAACTGTCGTGTAAACCCAGAACTGCCATGTAAACCCAGAACTGATATGTAAATCTAGAACTGTCGTGTAAACACAGAACTGACATGTAAATCTAGAACTGTCGTGTAAACCCAGAACTGCCATGTAAACCCAGAACTGACATGTAAATCTAGAACTGTCGTGTAAACCCAGAACTGACACGAAAGAGCAAGAGAAGACTTTGTTCTCCCGGCATGTACACTGTAACTGACTTTTCCCATGTATTTAGGTGAAGCAGGGAAAACTCTTCTGTCTCTGTGTGTGTGTGTGTGTGTGTGTGTGTGTGTGTGTGTGTGTGTGTGTGTGTGTGTGTGTGTGTGTGTGTGTGTGTGTGTGTGCGTGCGTGCGTGCGTGCGTGCGTGTGCTGAGGAGACATTCGGTGAGTTGTGTTTGAGTTCAAGACTGTTGTGGCATGAAAGCAAGTTAACACACTTTAAAGATTTCTCAAAAGGGTAACAACAAAAGTGAGTACACCCTTACTAGAATATATAAAACTGTTAATATTTTGTGTGAGCACCGTTTAATTTTTTTTATTTTTTTATAAAAGCCTCAATTCTCCTGGACAGAGTTTACAAGAGTTGCACAGGTCTCAGCTGGGGTGTTCTGCCGTGGGTGTGGGTTCCCACACCCGGCTTTCTACCCGCAGACACGGCCCCCTGCGTCTGTAGGGACGCATGACCAAGGCAGAGGTCAGACGGGGATTCGGACCGGCGATCCTTGTGTTGGTAGACAATGGAATAGACCGCTACGCTGCAGGGAGGAACTTCGAAGTCTCCCAACTGTCCACTGGACAAACTGGACAGACTTTTTTTTACTGACGACTACTGCTACTTCTACTTCTTCTTCTTCTTCTACTTCTGTTTTCTTCTTCTGCAAAAAGATGGCGGGCTGAGCAGCGCAACTTTTCGCAGCTCTGCTTCCTTATAGTTATAAAGTTATGAAATTAGACGCGTTCATCCACATCAAACTGCTGGATTTCGAGCTGTTAAAACATCAAACTCAAAGAAACCTGTTGATGGTCGTCCCTCGGGTTCTCCAGCTCCCTCCAAACTACTTAAAAACAACGGACACGACTACTTCATGGAGGTAGATGCTAACGCTAACAGTAGCAAGAGGGAAGGGGAACAAGACGCTACACCAAATACACCGTCAAAAGAACGCGGAGAAAAGAAGAAGAAGTCAGAGGAAGAGGGAAGTGATGGCTCCAGTAGAGCCATATTGGAGGCCATTCAAGCCTTGGGTACGAGAGTGGATGACCAGTCGGTGGAGATTAAGGACCAGCTGAAACGCAACAGCACCATGATGGCGAGCCTGGCGAAGATCACGCAGGGCAACTCGGAAGGCCTCGCCGAATGTAAGAAAAGAATCAAGGTGATGGAGAATGACGTCGACCAGCTTCGGAAAGAGAATGCTGAGATAAAAACGAAGGCCAGGGAGCAAGACAGGTACAGGAGAAGGTGGTGTCTGAGGATTAAAGGATGGAAGGAGAAAACGCTGGAAAACATCAGAGCAGAGACAGTCCAGCTCCTGAAAAGCATTGCTCCTGACATGGATTCGAAGTTGGAGGTTGCAGCTGATGTGGTGCACCGAGTCGGAGGGAAAGAAGATGGCAAACAGCGCCAAATCATCTTGTTCGCCATGCGCAATGTGAGGGATGAGATTTGGAAACGCACTGAAGACTCTCCCGTGTGTAAGGAGGCCGGAGTGCGTTTCGCAGAGGATCTGACCCGCGAGGACTTGATGGAGAGACAACGTCTCTGGTCCCAGATCGAGAAAGCAAGATAGACCAATAAAGCTGAATACTTCAGATGCCCCGTTGCCTACATTGAAGGCCGCAGGATCACAGCATATAAGAAGAGTCAGGGGGACAAGTCATGATAATCATCTGCAAGGTGCCATTTCAGCATTCTGCTCGTCATGTGCATTGAGAGAAAAGAGTTCTGGAGACACACCTGAAGCCCCTTCGCCTTTATGGGAGGACGCAGGTTTACAGCATGAATTACATCCACTGTACGTTATTAAATAGTCAGAATTAAGTTAGATGTCACTGACTAATTGTTTTCGGCGTTTCATTTGCTCTCTCTGTTTTTTTCCCACACAATACTCTACAATCCATCTGTTGTGATATCTACTTTCGTTCAGTAGGGTCGTTAATTGTTATTTTTTAATGTTCATATTTAATTTGGTTCCTTAAATATCCGCGGTTTAAAAGACAATGTTAAAAGAAAAGCCTTATTTCTTTTCCATAAAGGGCAAATGTTTAACTGTTTCTTTCTTCAAGAGACTCACTCTTGCGTTGCTGACGCCACTCTCTTGTCTAATCAGTGGGGTGACTCTATGTTATTCACTCTCTAGTCTAACCAGTGGGGGGACTCTTATGTTATTCACTTTCTGGTCTAATCAGTGGGGTGACTCTGTTATTCACTCTCTGGTCTAATCAGTGGGGTGACTCTATGTTATTCACTTTCTGGTCTAATCAGTGGGGTGACTCTTATGTTATTCACTTTCTGGTCTAACTAGTGGGGTGACTCTGTTATTCACTCTCTGGTCTAATCAGTGGGGTGACTCTTATGTTATTCACTTTCTGGTCTAATCAGTGGGGTGACTCTATGTTATTCACTTTCTGGTCTAATCAGTGGGGTGACTCTGTTATTCACTCTCTGGTCTAATCAGTGGGGTGACTATGTTGTTCACTATCTGGTCTAACAAGTGGGGTGACTCTCTTATGTTATTCACTTTCTGGTCTAATCAGTGGGATGACTCTATGTTATTCACTTTCTGGTCTAACCAGTGGGGTGACTCTATGTTATTCACTCTCTGGTCTAATCAGTGGGGTGACTCTATGTTATTCACTTTCTGGTCTAACCAGTGGGGGGACTCTTATGTTATTCACTTTCTGGTCTAACCAGTGGGGGGACTCTTATGTTATTCACTTTCTGGTCTAATCAGTGGGGTGACTCTATGTTATTCACTTTCTGGTCTAACCAGTGGGGTGACTCTGTTATTCACTCTCTGGTCTAATCAGTGGGGTGACTCTTATGTTATTCACTTTCTGGTCTAACCAGTGGGGGGACTCTTATGTTATTCACTTTCTGGTCTAATCAGTGGGGTGACTATGTTATTCACTCTCTGGTCTAACCAGTGGGTTGACTCTATGTTATTCACTTTCTGGTCTAACCAGTGGGGGGACTCTTATGTTATTCACTTTCTGGTCTAACCAGTGGGGTGACTCTGTTATTCACTCTCTTGTCTAATCAGTGGGGTGACTCTATGTTATTCACTTTCTGGTCTAACCAGTGGGGTGACTCTGTTATTCACTCTCTGGTCTAATCAGTGGGGTGACTCTTATGTTATTCACTTTCTGGTCTAACCAGTGGGGGGACTCTATGTTATTCACTTTCTGGTCTAATCAGTGGGGTGACTATGTTATTCACTCTCTGGTCTAATCAGTGGGGTGACTCTATGTTATTCACTCTCTGGTCTAATCAGTGGGGTGACTCTATGTTATTCACTTTCTGGTCTAACCAGTGGGGTGACTCTGTTATTCACTCTCTGGTCTAATCAGTGGGGTGACTCTTATGTTATTCACTTTCTGGTCTAACCAGTGGGGGGACTCTTATGTTATTCACTTTCTTGTCTAATCAGTGGGGTGACTCTATGTTATTCACTTTCTGGTCTAATCAGTGGGGTGACTCTATGTTATTCACTCTCTGGTCTAATCAGTGGGGTTACTCTATGTTATTCACTTTCTGGTCTAACCAGTGGGGGGACTCTTATGTTATTCACTTTCTGGTCTAATCAGTGGGGTGACTCTATGTTATTCACTCTCTGGTCTAACCAGTGGGGTGACTCTTATGTTATTCACTCTCTGGTCTAATCAGTGGGGTGACTCTATGTTATTCACTCTCTGGTCTAATCAGTGGGGTGACTCTGTTATTCACTCTCTGGTCTAACCAGCGGGGTGACTCTATGTTATTCACTCTCTGGTCTAATCAGTGGGGTGACTCTATGTTATTCACTTTCTGGTCAAATCAGTGGGGTGGGGTGACTCTCTGTTATTCACTTTCTGGTCTAATAAGTGGGGTGACTCTCTGTTATTCACTTTCTGGTCTAACCAGTGGGCTGACTCTATGTTATTCACTTTCTGGTCTAAACAGTGGGGTGACTCTATGTTATTCACTTTCTGGTCTAACCAGTGGGCTGACTCTATGTTATTCACTTTCTGGTCTAACCAGTGGGGTGACTCTATGTTGTTCACTTTTTGGTCTAACCAGTGGGGTGACTCTATGTTGTTCAGTTTCTGGTCTAATCAGTGGGGTGACTCTATGTTATTCACTTTCTGGTCTAATCAGTGGGGTGACTCTATGTTGTTCACTTTTTGGTCTAACCAGTGGGGTGACTCGATGTTATTCACTTTCTGGTCTAACCAGTGGGGTGACTCTATGTTATTCTCTTTCTGGTCTAATCAGTGGGGTGACTCTATGTTATTCACTTTCTGGTCTAACCAGTGGTGTGACTCTATGTTATTCACTTTCTGGTCTAACCAGGGGGCTGACTCTATGTTATTCACTTTCTGGTCTAATCAGTGGGGTGACTCTATGTTATTCACTTTCTGGTCTAACCAGTGGGGTGACTCTATGTTATTCACTTTCTGGTCTAATCAGTGGGGTGACTATGTTATTCACTTTCTGGTCTAATCAGTGGGTTGACTCTATGTTGTTCACACTTTGGTCTAATCGGTGGGGTGACTCTATTTTGTTCACTTTCTGGTCTAATCAGTGGGGTGACTCTATGTTGTTCACTATCTGGTCTAATCAGTGGGGTGACTCTATGTTATTCACTTTCTGGTCTAATCAGTGGGTTGACTCTATGTTATTCACTCTCTGGTCTAACCAGTGGGGTGACTCTATGTTATTCACTTTCTGGTCTAATCAGTGGGGTGACTCTATGTTATTCTCTTTCTGGTCTAACCAGTGGGGTGACTCTATGTTATTCACTTTCTGGTCTAATCAGTGGGGTGACTACGTCATTCACTTTCTGGTCCAATCAGTGGGTTGACTCTATGTTGTTCACTTTTTGGTCTAACCAGTGGGGTGACTCTATGTTATTCACTTTCTGGTCTAACCAGTGGGGTGATTCTATGTTATTCACTTTCTGGTCTAACCAGTGGGGGGACTCTATGTTATTCACTTTCTGGTCTAATCAGTGGGTTGACTCTATGTTGTTCACTTTTTGGTCTAACCAGTGGGGTGACTCTATGTTATTCACTTTCTGGTCTAATCAGTGGGGTGACTCTATGTTATTCACTTTCTGGTCTAACCAGTGGGGTGACTCTATGTTATTCCCTTTATGGTCTAACCAGTGGGGTGACTCTATGTTATTCACTTTCTGGTCTAATCAGTGGGTTGACTCTATTTTGTTCACTTTTTGGTCTAACCAGTGGGGTGACTATGTTATTCACTTGCTGGTCTAATCAGTGGGTTGACTCTATGTTGTTCACTTTTTGGTCTAACCAGTGGGTTGACTCTATGTTATTCACTTTCTGGTCAAACCGGTGGGTGACTCTATGTTGTTCACTCTCTGGTTTATTCGGTGGGGTGACTCTATGTTATTCACTTTTTGGTCTAACCAGTGGGGTGACTCTATGTTATTCACTTTCTGGTCTAATCAGTGGGGTGACTCTATGTTATTCATTTCTGGTCTAACCAGTGGGGTGACTCTATGTTATTCACTTTTTGGTCTAATCAGTGGGGTGACTCTATGTCATTCACTTTCTGGTCTAACCAGTGGGGTGATTCTATGTTATTCACTTTCTGGTCTAACCAGTGGGGTGACTCTATGTTATTCACTTTCTGGTCTAATCAGTGGGTTGACTCTATGTTGTTCACTTTTTGGTCTAACCAGTGGGGTGACTCTATGTTATTCACTTTCTGGTCTAATCAGTGGGGTGACTCTATGTTATTCACTTTCTGGTCTAACCAGTGGGGTGACTCTATGTTATTCACTTTCCGGTCTAATCAGTGGGGTGACTCTATGTTATTCACTTTCTGGTCTAACCAGTGGGGTGACTCTATGTTATTCACTTTTTGGTCTAACCAGTGGGGTGACTATGTTATTCACTTGCTGATCTAATCAGTGGGTTGACTCTATGTTGTTCACTTTTTGGTCTAACCAGTGGGTTGACTCTATGTTATTCACTTTCTGGTCAAACCGGTGGGTGACTCTATGTTGTTCACTCTCTGGTTTATTCGGTGGGGTGACTCTATGTTGTTCACTTTTTGGTCTAACCAGTGGGGTGACTCTATGTTATTCACTTTCTGGTCTAATCAGTGGGGTGACTCTATGTTATTCATTTCTGGTCTAACCAGTGGGGTGACTCTATGTTATTCACTTTTTGGTCTAATCAGTGGGGTGACTCTATGTCATTCACTTTCTGGTCTAACCAGTGGGGTGACTCTATGTTATTCACTTTCTGGTCTAATCAGTGGGTTGACTCTATGTTGTTCACTTTTTGGTCTAACCAGTGGGGTGACTCTATGTTATTCACTTTCTGGTCTAATCAGTGGGGTGACTCTATGTTATTCAGTTTCTGGTCTAATCAGTGGGGTGACTCTATGTTATTCACTCTCTGGTCTAATCAGTGGGGTGACTCTATGTTATTCACTTTCTGGTCTAATCAGTGGGTTGACTCTATTTTGTTCACTTTTTGGTCTAACCAGTGGGGTGACTATGTTATTCACTTTCTGGTCTAATCAGTGGGTTGACTCTATGTTGTTCACTTTTTGGTCTAACCAGTGGGTTGACTCTATGTTATTCACTTTCTGGTCAAACCGGTGGGTGACTCTATGTTGTTCACTCTCTGGTCTAATTGGTGGGGTGACTCTATGTTGTTCACTTTTTGGTCTAACCAGTGGGGTGACTCTATGTTATTCACTTTCTGGTCTAATCAGTGGGGTGACTATGTTGTTCACTATCTGGTCTAACAAGTGGGGTGACTCTCTTATGTTATTCAGTCTCTGGTCTAATCAGTAGGGTGACTCAATGTTGTTCACTTTCTGGTCTAACAAGTGGGGGGACTATGTTATTCACTTTCTGGTCTAATCAGTGGGGTAACTCTACGTTGTTAACTATCTGGTCTAACCAGTGGGGTGACTCTATGTTGTTCACTTTTTGGTCTAACCAGTGGGGTGACTCTATGTTATTCACTTTCTGGTCTAATCAGTGGGGTGACTCTATGTTATTCATTTCTGGTCTAACCAGTGGGGTGACTCTATGTTATTCACTTTTTGGTCTAATCAGTGGGGTGACTCTATGTCATTCACTTTCTGGTCTAACCAGTGGGGTGACTCTATGTTATTCACTTTCTGGTCTAATCAGTGGGTTGACTCTATGTTGTTCACTTTTTGGTCTAACCAGTGGGGTGACTCTATGTTATTCACTTTCTGGTCTAATCAGTGGGGTGACTCTATGTTATTCAGTTTCTGGTCTAATCAGTGGGGTGACTCTATGTTATTCAGTTTCTGGTCTAATCAGTGGGGTGACTCTATGTTATTCACTCTCTGGTCTAATCAGTGGGGTGACTCTATGTTATTCACTTTCTGGTCTAATCAGTGGGTTGACTCTATTTTGTTCACTTTTTGGTCTAACCAGTGGGGTGACTATGTTATTCACTTTCTGGTCTAATCAGTGGGTTGACTCTATGTTGTTCACTTTTTGGTCTAACCAGTGGGTTGACTCTATGTTATTCACTTTCTGGTCTAATCAGTGGGTTGACTCTATGTTGTTCACTTTCTGGTCTAATCAGTGGGTTGACTCTATTTTGTTCACTTTCTGGTCTAACCAGTGGGGTGACTATGTTATTCACTTTCTGGTCTAATCAGTGGGTTGACTCTATGTTGTTCACTTTTTGGTCTAACCAGTGGGTTGACTCTATGTTATTCACTTTCTGGTCAAACCGGTGGGTGACTCTATGTTGTTCACTCTCTGGTCTAATTGGTGGGGTGACTCTATGTTGTTCACTTTTTGGTCTAACCAGTGGGGTGACTCTATGTTATTCACTTTCTGGTCTAATCAGTGGGGTGACTATGTTGTTCACTATCTGGTCTAACAAGTGGGGTGACTCTCTTATGTTATTCAGTCTCTGGTCTAATCAGTAGGGTGACTCAATGTTGTTCACTTTCTGGTCTAACAAGTGGGGGGACTATGTTATTCACTTTCTGGTCTAATCAGTGGGGTAACTCTACGTTGTTAACTATCTGGTCTAACCAGTGGGGTGACTCTTATGTTATTCACTCTCTGGTCTAATCAGTAGGGGGACTCTATGTTGTTCACTTTCTGGTCTAATCAGTGGGGTGACTATGCTATTCACTTTCTAGTCTAATCAGTGGGGGGGGTGACTATATTATTCAGCCATGGTTCCAGCCGTTCTGGAGGAGTTGCAATCTGTTTTAATAATCGTCCAGATAAAGTTGTCACACATAGCGCTGATACTAATTGACACTGGTTGGCTGTAGTGTTGGATATAGACAATTTATTTTTTATCTTAGTCAATATACAGTGCATCCGGCAAGTATTCACACCCCTTCACTATCCCCACATTTTTTTATGTTACAGCCTTATTCCAAAATGGATTAAATTCCTTTTTTTCCCTCCTCATCAATCTACATACAATACCCCATAATGACAAAGCAAAAAAGTTTTTGTAGAATTTTTTTGCAAATTTATTAAAAATGAAAAACTGGAATATTGCATGTACATAAGTATTCACATCCTTTACTCAGTACTTGGTTGAGGCACCCTTGGCAGCGATTACAGCCTCAAGTCTTCTTGGGTATGAAGCTACAAGCTTGGCACACCTATATTTGGGGTATTTCTCCCATTCCTCTCTGCAGATCCTCTCGAGCTCTGTAAGGTTAGATGGGGAGCATCGCTGCACAGCTATTTTCAGGTCTTTCCAGAGATGTTCAGTGGGGTTCAAGTCTGGGCTCTGGCTGGGCCACTCAAGGACATTCTCAGACTTATCCCGAAGCCACTCCTTCGTTGTCTTGGCTGTGTGCTTAGGGTCGTTGTTGTCTTGAAAGGTAAACCTTCGCCCCAGTCTAAGGTCCTGAGCGCTCTGGAGCAGGTTTTCATCAAGGATCTCTCTGTGCTTTGCTCCATCCATCTTTCCCTCGATCCTGACTAGTCTCCCAGTTCCTGCCGCTGAAAAACATCACCACAGCATGATGCTGCCACCACCATGCTTCCCTGTAGGGGTGGTATTAGCAAGGTGATGAGAGGTGCCTGGTTTCCTCCAGATGTGACGTCTGGCATTCAGGCCAAAGAGTTCAATCTTGGTTTCATCAGACCAGAGAGTTTTGTTTCTCAGCCCAAGCGGGCTGTCATGTGCCTTTTACTGAGCAGAGGCTTCTGTCTGGCCACTCTACCATAAAGGCCTGATTGGTGGAGTGCTGCAGAGATGGTTGTCCTTCTGGAAGGTTCTCCCATCTCCACAGAGGAACGCTGGAGCTCTGTCATAGTGACCATCGGGTTCTTGGTCACCTCCCTGGCCAAAGCCCTTCTCCCCCGATTGCTCAGTTTGGCTGGGCGGCCAGCTCTAGGAAGAGTCATGGTGGATCCAAACTTCTTCCATTTACGAATGATGGAGACCACTGTGCTTTTCGGGACCTTCAAAGCTGTAGACATTTTTTTGTACCCTTCCCCAGATCTGTGCCTCAATACAATCCTGTCTCGGAGGTCCACAGACAATTCCTTTGACTTCATGGCTTGGTTTCTGCTCTGACATGCCCTGTCAACAGTGGGGCCTTATATAGACAGGTGTGTGCCTTTCCAAATCATGTCCAATCCATTGAATCTACTACAGGTGGACTCCAATCAAGATGTAGAAACATCTCAAGGATGATCGGTGGAAACAGGATGAACCTGAGCTCAATTTTGAGTGTCATAGCAAAGGGTGTGAATACTTATGTACATGCAATATTTCAGTTTTTTATTTTTAATGAATTTGCAAAAATTTCTACAAAACCTTTTTCACTTTGTCATTATGGGGTATTGTGTGTAGATTGATGAGAAAAAAAGGAATTTAATCCATTTTGGAATAAGGCTGTAACATAACAAAATGTGGGAAAGTGAAGGGGTGTGAATGCTTTCCGGATGCATTGCTATAATAATTACAAAGAAAACAGTAAGCTTCTTTCCAAAATCACAGCGGTGGTAGTCGAATTGAAATAGTCCTTCCCTACTGACTATGTGTTAGTAGGCGGCGACTTTAATTTAACACCTGATGAGGGGCTTGATAGGTGGCCATCCAATTATGCTACTTTTCACTATAACCCAGCTAGTTCACAATTTAACATGATAACCATTTGCTTGATATTTGGGGAAATTTAAATCCAAACGTAAAACAGTTCTCTTGGATTAAACCTAATGCAAGCAGCAAGTCAAGAATTGATTTTTGGCTTGGTACAGAGGCAGTGATGAGATCTGCATTTAATTCTTCCATCACACAGGCCCCCTCAACTGGCCATTGTTTAGTCTCGTTAGTTTTTAATCCAGTCATAAAGCCTGTCAACTCCAAAGGCTATTGGAAGTTTAATGATGATCTATTGAAAAATGAGGAATACTGTACTAATATTAGAAGAATGATTTCTGAAATTAAAAATTATGCTCTACTGTCCTCTAACTGCAGCAAATGGGAATTTCTGAAACACAAATTCGAGAGCACTCTATCGGCTTTAGTAAAAATCTGTGCAAACAAAATCAAGTGCAACTGGACTTGGTATATATCTGTGAAGACGTTTCTGTTGTGGTTACACCGCCCCGAGCTGCCTCCCCGGCACGTTCAAGCCACTCCCCCAGCTCGGACGTGCCGGAAACATCCGAGCGCTCGGCTCGCGCTCTGAGGAGACGAGCGCTGCGCTGCACCAGGTGTTTGCCATCATCCATCAGGCACACCTGCGGCAATCAGGCAGCCCTCTACAAGAAGTCTCCCAGAACACCACTCCGTGTTTCGACGTACTGAACCCTGCGCCAAAGCTCTGACAAGCCCTCCAGCGGTCCTTGCTCAGTTGCAATTCCGTTTATTATCCAGTGTCTAATATTCGTGTCTCTCTGTTTCCTCCCAAGACTCTCCCTCCGCGACTTCCACGGCTCCCCGCGTCTCCCTCGTCCCCAGCGACCATCACGTTTTTCCCCCCGGACCTCTCCAGCAATCTCCCCCGTGTCTCTCTACCTGGACCCCTCCTTTTGGACTTGACTTCCTGGATCTCGGACCCGGACTTACTCGGACAACCCCTTTTGGATCACGGACTGGACTTGCTTGCCAGGTGCACGCACATTATTCAACACCTCCTTGTCATTTACATACCGCACCACACATAGGCTAAAGACACTCACACATGGCTATATACGCAAACCACTGGACACCACACATAGTTTATTCACACATCCCACGAACAGGACGTTTCTGCACCGTACATTCCCCCCACTCTCTTCCATTTATTATTTAGTGTCAGTATTTGTTATCTCCCATCCTTGTTATTCCCCTCCCCCAATAACACCGCCTTTTGGATTTTGAACTGTCATCCTGTCTGCCTTGGGTTTCGCCACACGGGTCAGGCTCTGGTGCGTGAGCATAAGTTTCCCCCTCTCATCCAAGAGGCTTCATCAGTTCGTGCCTTTCTGACTAGACCAAGCTAGTCTGACTGGCTGGTGATGAAACTCAGATATTTATTCTCTTTGGAGTCGTAATCAGAGCTATTGATGTGCATGGCTCTTTGTGATCCGATGTTTAGAAGCGACGGTCGTTGGGGGTGTTAGTTTTGACTTCGTTAGTGCTCCATTCAGTGGTCATGAGTGGTTGGAGCCGTTAGTGACCGACTGTTTTTGGAGGCTAGGCTTCTTGAGTCTCCTGGGTAGAGATGAAAGGACGGCATTGTAAGTGGGAGATAGGTGGTTATTGTATTTAGAAATCACGTCAGGACACAGTGCTGTCGCTCGACACAACCTCTCCGTGGCATTCTTTATTTAGACTGACACAGCATCAAAGGCAGACCCGATCAAACAACCCAGAGCCCGCAGGCATCACCAATCGATCCCAGCACAATAGAACAGCACCAAATCAAATGCAGCACTGTCGATGTGTGCATACATAACATTCCCCCCCCCCCCGGCAAGATTTCAAACATGAAAGGTTGACACAAAGTCCTCTAGGTGGCCAGGGCGTAAACGTGTGCGAACAGGTCGCGGGGCGGCCTGAGGCTGGTCAGGCCGAGGTGGGGAGGGAGATGGCAGGGGAAGCTGAGGCCCAGAAATGTCTGGGGCCCGTGTAGGAGCTGCATGAAGCCCCGGGGCGTCTCGCCATGCTGAGGGAATGGCTATGGTTGTGTCACCAGCTGTGTGTGGCGGAGCTGACACCTTCCGTAGACGACTGGAGTGCCACCGAGTGCCATCGCTGAGGAGGTAAGTGGCTGGGCCCAGCTGACGGGTGACTTGGAGAGGAGAGGACCAGTATGAAGCCATTTTATTGTCCCTGTGGGGCCTGCGGACCCTGACCCAGTCTGACACATTGATGTCTGGCACCCTGGTTCGTTTTGACTGGTCAAACCGTTGCTTCATCCGCGTCTGCTGACGAGTGACTGAGGCTCTGACCCCAGAGGGAGGTGCCTGAGGTGTGGAGGGGCGGAGCCTGTCAAGGGGCATGCACAGTTCCCGGCCTAGCATGAGAGAGGCTGGGGAGACGCCTGTGGTCGAGTGCTGTGTGGCCCGATAGTGCAGCAGAGTGTGACGGATGGCCTGCGTGAAAGAGCACCCTTGGGCCATGTGTGCTCTGAGGCCGTTCTTCAGTGACTGGTGAAAACGTTCAACGCCGCCATTGGCCTGGGGGTGGTAGTACGCAGTGCGTATATGACGGATGCCCTTGCTGTCGAGATAAGCAGTGAACTCAGCAGAGACCAGCTGAGGGCCGTTGTCAGTGGTGATGGCCTTTGGGAGGCCCCAGCGAGAGAAAAGAGAGTCCAGGAAGTCGATGATGATCTGTGAGGTCACAGTGCCGGAAGTGGTGAGTTCAGGCCATTTTGAGTGTAGATCGTAGGCGACCACCATGAAGCGTTGGTGGTGGGGAACTCCATGGATCTCACCACAAATGTCCAACTGCAGGTGTTCCCAGGGCTGAGAGGGCCAGGCGAGAGGTTGCAGGGGTGGGGGAGCCTGGTGGCCAGTCTTGCCACTCACAAGGCAGGCAGAACAGTCCTTCACCAGAGCCTCAATATCTCTGTCTATCCCCGGCCACCACACCAGGTCTCGGCAGCGCTGTTTCAGTTTCACAATGCCCAGGTGGCCTTCATGCGCCGTATTCAAAACGCGTGCACGGAGAGCAGCTGGGACCACTGTGCAAAACCCACGTGCCACGCAGGTGTCGTTCCAGCAGGAGAGCTCCTGTCTGACTCGGGCGAACGCAGCCAGCTCCTCTGGGACCTTGTGAGGCCAGCCGTTCTGGATGTAGGTGCGGAGCTGGGAGAGGACAGGGTCCTGTTCGGAGGCTGCCCTCAGCTCCTGCAGAGAGACTGGCCTGGAGGGGTGTGTGTAGCATTTGGACAATGTCCTTTTCCACACAGTCAGTGTCCGTCTGTGGAGCTGGGGTGGAGACAGAGCGAGAGAGCAGGTCGGCGACAACATTGTCTCTGCCTGGGGTGAACTGCAGGCTGAAGTTGTACTGGCGGAGGCGGTCAGACCAGTGGTGCAGCCTCAGGGGTTTGTGGCCTGTCCCAGATGTGGACAGCAGCGCTGTCAGGGCCTGGTGATCTGTCCTGAGGGTGAAGGAGCGGCCATAGAGGTAGAGGTGCCACCTTTCACAAGCCCAGATACAGGCTAACGCCTCACGCTCACCCACGGAGTACCGCTGCTCGGTCAGGTTGAGGGCACGGGAGGCGAAGGCAATGGGCTTCTCCACACCGTTCTGGGTTTGAGACAGCACGGCCCCTATCGCTGTGGCTGATGCGTCACAGGTCACAAAGGTGGAGCTGGAGATGTCGAAGTGAGCCAACACTGGTGGTGAAGTCAGTTGAGTCTTGAGATCACGCACAGCGTCACTGCATGCCTTTGACCACACCCATGGCTCGTCCTTACGCAGCAGCTGGCGCAGGGGGGCTGTGGTCGCAGAGTACTGGGGAAGAAACCTCAGGTAGTAACTTGTCATACCCAGGAAGGAGGCGACCTGGGCGGCCGAGCTGGGCTCAGGGATGGCCTGAATGGCGTCCACGTTGGATTGTAGTGGAGTTACACCGCTCGCTGACAGCCGGAACCCAACGAAGTCGATGGCTGGTACAGAGAGGACACATTTCTCAGCATTGAGAGTTAGCTTGTGCTTGGACAGGGCTGCGAAGACCATGTTAAGGCGCTTGTCGTGGATTTCACTGGTGGGCCCGTGTACCACTATATCGTCCAGATAAATGGCCACGCCCAGTATGCCAGCCAGCACGGAGACCATGATTTTCTGGAAGCAGCTAGGGGCGGAGCTGAGACCGAAAGGCATCCTGGTGTAGCGAAACACTCCTGCATGTGTCACAAAGGCTGTGAGGTTTCGGCTGCTGGGGTGGAGGGGCACCTGTAAGTACCCCTGTCTGAGGTCGAGCTTGGAGAACACCTCAGAGCCATAGAACTGAGCAGTGAGTTCTTCTGAGGTGGGCAGTGGATACTTATCAGGGACCACTGCCTTATTTACTGCACGTAGATCGACGCAGACACGCAGGCCCCCCGACTTCTTCTTAGCCACCACGAGGTTTGAGACCCAAGGTGACGCGTCCACCGGTTCAATGATGCCAGCTTCCAGCAGTTGTTGCAGCTCGGCGGAGACCCCATCACGGAGAGCCAACGGGATGCGGCGCAGTGGTTGGATGACAGATTTCACAGCAGGGTTGAGGAGAGGTTGATGGGTGAAGGCGGAGAGGCAGCCCAGCCCCATAAACAGCGATGGCCACTTCTGCTGCCAAGGTGTGGCGACAGTCAGGATTGCTGCCCCCCTTGTGTCTAAGAGGGAGAACCCCAGAGCGGAGAACAGGTCCAGGCCCATCAGGTTGGCCCCACGGCGTGCCACATGAAAAACTGCATTGGGCACCAGCTTGGTTCCATAGCGGACAGTCAGTTGGAGAGAGCCAACCAGATCGATTTTGGAGTCACCATACCCACAGAGGACAGCTGAGGGTGCGGACAGTGGCAGTGAACCGAAAAATTGACTGTAGGTATCAACATTCAGGAGAGACACACTTGCACCGGTGTCCAACAGCAGGGGGATGCACACATCATTAATGTTGACTGTGCATGATTTGAACGACACTGGCCCAGAGCTCACCTTGTGAATGACGGCGGTTGAAGACTGGGGGGTGTGGCCCTCTGACCCAGCCGGGGAAGATCGACAGACGTTGGCAAAGTGATTGTGCTTACCGCAGCTACGGCATGTCTGGCCACGGGCAGGGCAGTTCTGAGCCCTTGAAACATGAGACCGAGACACAGTTACCACAGGACTGTTGAGGGCGGGGCCGAGAACGCCGTCGTTGCAGTTGCAAGACGTCCCCAGTGGAGTCGGCGCCCGCCTCGCTCTGGCTGGGTTGCGTCCCGAGGGGCAGCCGTGAGTAGAGGGAGGAGTCGTTGGCAGCTTGACTGGAGGTGGCCACTTGCTGTGTATTTAGCATAGCAGCACACTCAGCTGCTCCCTCAACCTGTAGTGCGATGGTAATTGCTCTGGACAGCAGCAGATCGTCTTTTTCCAGCAGGAGAGTCTCACGCACCTTTGCGTTGTTGGTGTGTTCGATTAGCTGGTCGCGAACCATCTCGTCCTGAAGCGCGCCAAACTTGCATGACCTAGCTAGCCCTCGCAAATTAGCTACGTACTGCCGCACAGACTCACCAGGCAGTTGGTGTCGCTGACGGAATATAAATCGCCGAAGGAGGGCACTCTGTGGAGCAGCGAAATGGGTGCTCATAAGTCCCACAGCTTCGGCAAAGCTTGTGACGTTCCCCAGAGTCCCGAGCACACGATGACCCTCTGCTCCCAAGCAGTGAAGCAACAGAGCCGTCTTCCTAGCCTGGCTCACGTCGTCGAGCCCTGAGGCGATGATGTAATTTTCAAAACTATGTAGCCAGCGAGTCCATGGTACCGGAGGCTCGCCAGGTAATGCCAGGAAGGGGGCAGGTGGTGGGAGAGAGATATCAGCCATCCTCGTCGCCAATATTGTATTTAGAAATCACGTCAGGACACAGCGCTGTCGCTCGACACAACCTCTCCGTGGCATTCTTTATTTAGACTGACCCAGCATCAAAGGCAGACCCGATCAAACAACCCAGAGCCCGCAGGCATCACCAATCGATCCCAGCACAATAGAACAGCACCAAATCAAATGCAGCACTGTCGATGTGTGCATACATAACAGTGGTGTCGCAGACCTCCTCCTCTGTTGAGGGATGGTTTTTCCAGTTTCACATAGAAGGCTTCCTTCACCCCTCTTTCAAACCATCTATCTTCTCTGACCAAAATGTGTACGTTGCTGTCCTCGAAGGAGTGTGTCTTCTCCTTTAGGTGTAGATAGACTGCTGAGTCTTGTCCTGAGGAGTTTGGCCTTCTGTGTTGGGCCATCTGTTTGTGTAGTGGTTGTTTGGTTTCTCCTATGTATAGGTCAGTGCAATCCTCATTGCATTGTACAGCATACACCAGATTGCTTTTCCGGGTGCGTGGTACACGGTCTTTGGGATGAACCAGTCTTTGTCGGAGTGTGTTGCTGGGTTTGAAGTGTACCGGGATGCGGTGTTTGTTAAAAATTCTCCTGAGTTTCTCGGAGACCCCAGAAACATACGGGATGACTGTTATTCCTTCCGTTCCTTTTCTCCTCATCGCTCACCTGGTTGGCCCCTTAATTGGAAATATGTAGTGTTCAGGGGCCAGTTTTACAGACAAACACAGCTGTGCAATGGGTTCACCAGTATCTCCCATTGTGGCCAACTTAGTATATATGGAAGAGGTAGAACTCAGGGCCCTGAACTCCTTCAGAGGAACACTTCCGAGCCACTGGTTCAGATATGTGGACGACACATGGGTCAAAATCCAAACACAAGAGGTGCAAGCGTTTACCAAACACATCAACTCATTGGACAAGAAAATTAAGTTCACAAGGGAAGACGTAAAGAACAACAGTTTGCCCTTCTTGGACTGTGAAGACAGGAGCCCCCACATTGGGGTTTACAGGAAACCTACAAACACAGACCAATATCTACTTTTCGACTCACACCACCCTCTGGAACACAAACTGGGCGTCATCAGAACTTTGCAACACAGAGTTGACAATGTGCCCAGCAGTACTCGGGTCCAACGAGAAGAACACAAACACCATAGGGGAGCTTTACAAACCTTTGTGACCTTTGTGAAAACTGTAACACGTTCCAAAAAGACCAACCAGGTGAGCGATGAGAAGAGGAACAGAATTAATAAGTCATCCCGTATGTTTCTGGGGTCTCCGAGTAACTCGGGAGAATTTAACAAACACCGCATCCCGGTATACTTCAAACCCAGCAACACACTCCGACAAAGACTGGTTCATCCCAAAGACCGTGTACCACACACCCGGAAAAGCAATCTGGTGTATGCTGTACAATGCAATGAGGATTGCACTGACCTATACGTAGGAGAAACCAAACAACCACTACACAAACAGATGGCCCAACACGGAAGGCCAAACTCCTCAGCGGGGAAGCGAGCTGGAGATACTTGCATCAAAATCAAATGACACATATGGTAGCCCTAAAATCACATTTATGGCCAGACGAGAGACATCGGCTGTCGAGTAACTGATTTCCGGTTTGGCGAAACTGTGGTAACTTGCCGCGTCACGAATTATTATTAGCATAGAGGGCGTGTCCGTATGGGACGCTATAAAAACGGCGACGCCCCCTTTTGGCTCGAAGGAGTACGGCTATTCGTGAGGCAAGTCAACTTCCAATGAGAAAGGGGAATCGTCTTCCACATCCTCAACCTCAAAGCTGCTGTCGGTGGTCTCGTTGCTGGCCATTTTTGTTTTTCTGCTACCCTGTGTCTCACTGAGACCTGGCTTAGTGGGCATATCACGGCCACCTCATCTGCCGCAGTTCCAACTCCTCCGAGCGGACCTCGATACGGAGCTATCGGGAGAAGCAGGGTGGGGACATGTGCTTCCACATGAACGAAGGTTGGTGTGCGGGGGTCACAGTGTTGAAGAAATCATGCAGCCCTCACTTGGAGACCTTCTTCATTGACCGTAAGCCGTTCTATTCACCGTGGGAATGAATTTTCATCATTTATTCTGGTCGGTGTCTATATCCACCCCCAGGCCTGTGATAAAGAGGTGTTAATACACCTGCTGATCACATTACAATTATTAATCATGGAGCGCTAATATCCAGACTCCCTGCTCATTACCCTTAGGGATTCTAACAGAGCAAACCTCAGCCACGAACTGCCAAAATACAGACAGCATGTTAAATGTCCCACCAGAGACAACAACACTCTGGATCATTGCTACACAATATTAAAGGACGCCTATCACTCTATCCCCCGTGTAACCCTGGACCTCTCTGATCACGGTCTGATTCAGCTTATCCCAACCTACAGGCAGAAACTAAAATTTGCTAAACTTGTGGTTAAAACTGTGAGGAAATTGACCAATGAGTCAAAACTGGAGCTCCAGGCCTGCCTCAGCTGCACTGACTGGAGTGTTTTTGAGGCTGCATCTACAGACCTGGATAGACTTACTGACACTGTAACGTCTTACATCAGCTTTTGTTAGGACTTTTGCGAGGACATGTGTGTACCCACCAAAACCTTTGGTATCTTTGACAACAATAAGCCCTGGTTTTCAACTAAACTCAGGCACCTTTGTCAGGACAAAGAGGAAGCCTACAGGGGTGGGGATAGGATCCGGTATAGCATAGTCTAAAAATACACACAGGAGATCAGAGTGGCAAAAAGGTGCTACTCTGCAAAGTTGTAAAACAGGTTTTCTGCCAACGACCCATCATCAGTCTGGAGAGAGCTGAGAGACATTACCCACTACAGGAGACCATCCCCCCACACTGCAGGGAACCATCAACTAGCTGATGATCTAAATGGGTTTTACTGCAGGTTTGGAAAGCAAACGTTCACACTCCTCACCCTCTCCAGCCACAATACACATCCAACTGCACTCCCTGCCAGCCACTCTCTCCTCCCCACTGAACCCCCACCTCCACTCAGGATCTGTGAGGATGAGCAACAGCTCTTCCAGAGACAGAAGACCAGGAAGGCACTGGGCCTGGATGGTGTGTCACCCTCATGTCTTAAAGTCTGTGCTGACGAGCTGGCCTTAATTTTCACACTGATCTTAAACAGATCACTGGAGCCATGTGAAGTACCCTCCTGCTTCAAGAGCTCCACTATCATCCTGGTTCGCAAGAAACCCCGTATCACAGGATTAAATGACTACAGGCCCATTGCCCTAACGTCGGTGGTCATGAAATCCTTCAAGAGACTGGTGTTGGCCCACCTGAAGGAAAATCATAGGCTCCCTGCTCAGCCTCCTGCAGTTTGCCTACCGAGCAAACATGTCAGTGGAGGATGCAGTCAACATGGGATTGCACTACATTTTCTAACACCTCGACTCCCCAGGGACAAACGCAAGGGTTCTGCTTGTGAACTTCAGCTCAGCGTTCAACACCATCATCCCTAATAACCTCCACTCCAAACTTACCCAGCTCACTGTACCAGCCCGCATCTGCCAGTGGATTAAAAACGTCCTGACACACAGGAGACAGGAATCAGGAACCATTTATTTGTCATTTCATATTATGTACTACATACACAAAAGAAACGAAATTCCGTTTCCCCCAGCCCACAGCAGTGCAACACAAAACACATACAAAAACAACACCACCAAAAACCTACATAACAGAGAGAACAAAGCAAGCAACAAAAAAAGATAAGGACCATGTAAAAGATAAGCAGTACTATGTAAAATTTCACAGCCCATGAATTTCTAGATTTTTTTTTCTGCAATAAGGTTGATGAAATCTTAAACAAAATTAGTTCTTCAACTCCAGCTACTCCTGCAGATCCTGTCTTACCAAATTCATATCTGTACAATGAGACAGTCCCAGTTATTACAGCTTTTGAGGCTATCTCTCTTGATACTTTGACTAAGTTCGTGTCAGCTTCTAAACCAACTGCTTGCCTGCTTGACTCCTTACCAGCAAAACGTTTTAAAGACCTCTGGCCTTTTCATGGACCTACAATGCTAGACATCGTTAATTTATCACTTACTACTGGCATTGTTCCCAGCAGTTTTAAGACAGCTGTGGTTAAACCTCTACTGAAAAACCGCACCTCGATCTAGGGTCTCTTAATAATTATCGACCAGTCTCTAATCTTCCATTCTTCTCTAAAGTACTAGAGAGAGTAGTGTATCAACAACTTTTTACCCATATAAAAGAAAACGATCTATATGAACCTTTTCAGTTGGCTTTCAGACCCTGTCACTCCACGGAAACTGCTCTGACCAGAGTGGTAAACGATATTTTACTGGCTATGGACTGATTCCACTGCTGTGCTTCTACTACTGGACCTCAGTGCAGCCTTTGACACCATTTATCACTGTATACTATTAAATAGATTAAATTGTAATTTTGGTGTCTCTGGCTTAGCTCTCTCTTGGCTTAAGTCCTACTTATCTGGAAGAACACATTGTGTCTGCTATAGTAATATATCAACATTTTCTGACGTTAAATATGGTGTGCCTCAGGGCTCAGTTCTTGACCCTCTACTTTTCTCTCTTTACATTACACCTCTTGGCCAAATTATACGCAGTTATGGAATACATTTCCATTGCTATTCTGATGATACTCAGCTGTATGTGTTAGGGTTTGTGGAAGACCCCAAGCGCACGACACCAGACAGAGATGGGGTTAGCCGAAACTGGCGTACTTTATTCCTTGCTCGTACAACGGTCAAACACAGGAGGGATATGAGCGACAAGAAAACGGGAAGTCCAAGGAAAAAAACTCGCGGGGAACACGGCAGGATACTTCCACAGGGAAACTTTGCAAGGGAAACCATAAACCAAGGGCTGGGGTGAGCTTGGAGAGAAAAGCACCGTAAGGGAAGAGTAACCACTACTGCGAGGAGGTTACGGCACGAACTGACAACGGGCGCTGGGAGGCCACCAACTTAAGCCCAGCCCTGACGGCTAAGCCCGGCCCTGATGAGCTGATTGGCTGCCAGCGCGGGGTGGGCGAGCCGAGACAGTATGTGCCTATAAGGGCTGATGATCATACTCAAATGACTAACTTAGAGGCCTGCTTGGCTACTGTGAAAAAGTGGATGTCACTTAATTTTCTGCGTTTAAATTCGGATAAAACCGAGATGCTGGTCATTGGCCCTGCTAGACACAGACACCAATTTGATCAAGTAACAATCGACAACTCTGTGGTTTCACAAAGTGTGGCAGCCAAAAATCTTGGTGTTACGTTTGATCCCAGCCTTTCCTTTGATAAGCACATTAAAGAAATCACCAAGACTGCCTTCTTTCACTAACGTAACACAGCTAAAATTCGGTCTTTTCTCTCCATGGCTGACAGAGACTTTAATACATGCTTTTGTTTCATCCAGACTTGATTACTGTAATGTTCTGTTCTCAGGTCTGCCACATTCTAGTACTAAAAGTCTTCAGATGGTTCAGAATGCTGCTGCTAGAATCCTAACTAAAACTAGGAAATTTGACCACATTACACCAATTCTTGCCTCCCTTCATTGGCTTCCTATCCATGTTGGATCAAAATACAAGGGGCTTCTGCTGACTTATAAAATCCTAAATGGGCTGGCCCCATCCTACCGGTCTGATCTCCTTAAACCTTACATGCCATCTCGAGCACTTCGTTCTCAAAATACGGGGCTCCTGTGTGTACCCAAAGTTAAAAAGAAGTCAGCTGGTGGCAGCAGGGCCTTTTCCTATCGGGCTCCGGTGTTGTGGAATAACCTGCCTGCTGCCATCAGACCATCAGAGTCTGTTGAGTCCTTTAAATCCAAACTTAAAACTCATCTTTTTGCCTTAGCTTACAATTGGTTCCCTTCAAGTTGAGTTATTCGCAACCTGTACTGCATGGTGGGTTGGTTTTCTGTCTCAATTAATTTACCAACCACTGTTCTGCCGACAAAATTATAGAGTATAGATTACGACTAGCTGATGACTTAATTGATTATGACTAATGACTGCTGCAAACTGTTCTCTTCTCCCACATGTTTTTTCTCTCTCTCTGAATGATGTCTCTCCTTTCTCTTTTTGTGTGTGTGACTGGTGTCATACCAGTATTCCTTGTGTGCACGTGCAGTCGGTTCTCCTCCCAGGTCTCCGTGGTGATGGTGGTGGCCACTTGGACGCTGCCTGCCATTCCCCTCATCACATTTTATTTTAATAAATCCATATATCTATCTATCTATCTCTCTCTCTATCTATCTATCTATCTATCTATCTATAGATTATATATAGATATAGATAATTATTTATTTATTTATTTTCATGATGATGCTGGTCGTGTGGCTTGGGTCCTGGACTGTTCCGGTGGTGTCTGGACACTGCTTGGCATCCTGCACATCATATTCTTCATAAATTTGATAAGTATAAGTCCATTATAATTTTGTTATCCACTTTCAATGTTGTATTGTGTAAATTGCGTAAACACAACATCTGTTGCACACTGTCCATCTTGGGAGAGAGATCCCTTCTCTGTTGATCTCCCTGAGGTTTCTTCCTATTTTTTCTCCCTGGTAAAGGTTATTTTTGTTCCTTATCCAATGAGAGGGTCTAAGGACAGGATGTTGTGTTGCTGTAAAGCCCACTGAGGCACATTTTTAATTTGTGATATTGGCTATACAAATAAAATGGATTTGATTTGATTTAAAAGATAAGCAGTACTATGTAAAAGATAAGCAGGACTATGTAAAAGATAAACATGACTATGTAAAAGATAAGCAGAACTATGTAAAAGATGAGCAGGGCTATGTAAAAGATAAACGGGACTATGTGAAAGATAAGCAGGACTATGTAAAAGATAAGCAGGACTATGTAAAAGATGAGCAGGGCTATGTGAAAGATAAGCAGGACTATGTGAAAGATAAGCAGAACTATGTAAAAGATGAGCAGGGCTATGTGAAAGATAAGCAGGACTATGTGAAAGATAAGCGGGACTATGTTAAAGATAAACAGTATGTAAAAAATAAACAGGACTATGTAAAAGATAAGCAGAACTATGGAAAAGATAAGCAGAACTATGTAAAAGATAAGCAGGACTATGTAAAAGATGAACAGAACTATGGAAAAGATAAACAGGACTATGTAAAAGATAAGCGGGACTATGTAAAAGATAAGCGGGACTATGTAAAAGATAAACGGGACTATGTAAAAGATAAACAGGACTATGTAAAAGATAAACAGGACTATGTAAAAGATAAGCGGGACTATGTAAAAGATAAACGGGACTATGTAAAAGATAAGCAGGACTATGTAAAAGATGAGCAGGGCTATGTAAAAGATGAGCAGGGCTATGTGAAAGATAAGCAGGACTATGTGAAAGATAAGCGGGACTATGTAAAAGATAAACAGTATGTAAAAAATAAACAGTATGTAAAAAATAAACAGGACTATGGAAAAGATAAGCAGAACTATGGAAAAGATAAGCAGGACTATGTAAAAGATAAGCAGTACTCTGTAAAAGAGAAGCAGTACTATGTAAAAGATAAGCAGGACTATGTAAAAGATAAGCAGTACTATGTAAAAGATAAGCGGAACTATGTAAAAGATAAGCGGGACTATGTAAAAGATAAACGGGACTATGTAAAAGATAAGAGGGACTATGTAAAAGATAAACAGGACTATGTAAAAGATAAGTAGGACTATGTAAAAGATAAGCGGGACTATGTAAAAGATAAGCAGGACTATGTAAAAGATAAACGGGACTATGTAAAAGATAAACGGGACTATGTAAAAGATAAGCGGGACTATGTAAAAGATAAACAGGACTATGTAAAAGATAAACGGGACTATGTAAAAGATAAGCAGAACTATGTAAAAGATAAGCGGGACTATGTAAAAGATAAGCAGGACTATGTAAAAGATAAGCAGGACTATGTAAAAGATAAGCAGGACTATGTAAAAGATAAGCAGGACTATGTAAAAGATGAGCAGGACTATGTAAAAGATGAGCAGGACTATGTAAAAGATAAGCAGGACTATGTAAAAGATAAGCAGGACTATGTAAAAGATAAGCAGGACTATGTAAAAGATAAGCGGGACTATGTAAAAGATAAGCAGGACTATGTAAAAGATAAGCAGGACTATGTAAAAGATAAGCAGGACTATGTAAAAGATAAGCGGGACTATGTGAAAGATAAGCGGGACTATGTGAAAGATAAGCAGGGCTATGTAAAAGATAAACGGGACTATGTAAAAGATAAACGGGACTATGTAAAAGATAAACGGGACTATGTAAAAGATAAGCAGGACTATGTAAAAGATAAGCGGGACTATGTGAAAGATAAGCAGGACTATGTAAAAGATAAGCAGTAAGATATGAAAGATAAGCGGGACTATGTAAAAGATAAACAGGACTATGTAAAAGATAAGCAGTATGATGTAAAAGATAAGCGGGACTATGTAAAAGATAAGCAGGACTATGTGAAAGATAAGCAGTATGATGTAAAAGATAAGCAGGACTATGGAAAAGATAAGCAGGACTATGTAAAAGATAAGCAGGACTATGTAAAAGATAAGCAGTATGATGTAAAAGATAAGCAGGACTATGGAAAAGATAAGCGGGACTATGTAAAAGATAAGCAGGACTATGTGAAAGATAAGCAGTATGATGTAAAAGATAAGCAGGACTATGGAAAAGATAAGCGGGACTATGTAAAAGATAAGCGGGACTATGTAAAAGGTATTTTCAATTGTAAGCTGGTTACGTGTCTTAAGGTGAATGGTTTAAGAGAACATCAGGTGGTATTTTCCAGGTCTGCTTAAAGTGATTATTTAGGCATTACCTTGGATATCCCATATCTGAATACATATGAACATGGATCTGGGAAAAACTGCATTGACCTACTATTCTCCTCAAAGGTGGAATATGCGTCAGACTCCCTTACTTAGACTGTTTTAACCCTAGCACAGTTTAAGCTTCTGTTGAACAATGCTTTTTTCCTGTTTTTCTTAACGTGTCTGCTTTGTCCCTGTACTTGTTTTACTGCCTTTCTCGTTGTGTTTTTCTTTGTATTTTGTATGTCATCTCTCTTGTGTCTGTGTTGTAAGGATAGGGTTAGGGTTTTGTATGATGCATATTGATTTTCCACTTTTTCCACCCTCTATTGTGTAAATTGGTTTTGATTCTGTATTTGCAGGGCACCATTGTCACTGAGAGCTATGCTCTCAACTGGTTTTCCCATGATGAAATAAGAATAAAGGCTAAGTAGAACAAAAACATCTCTCTCTTTGTGGAATGTGATGAATTACTAAAGAACGTGACTGTAACGCTCTAATGTCAGTACATTCTATTGATACTGACTGAGACCAAGCCCCAAAACATGAGCAGCACAGTGAGAAATCTGAAGTCATCTGACCCCAGCCTGTCTCTTTCGGGACATTTGGGTGCACGAAAGTACACTGGGAAGTTATCAGATACTAACCTGCTCCCTCACAGAGTCCTGCCGCCCCGTGCCTCCTGAGGCATGGTGGGAGTACTTCTGCCTGAGGTGGTCCAGGAACAGATCCTTCTTCCCCTCCAAGTCTGCCTGCTGCAGCAGCAGGCCTTCCAGCTCGCTGTCCCTGTCAGTAGCACTGCCACCTCCTCTCCTGGCGGCTGTGTAGTGTCGAGGCAAGGTGCCCGGGGACCGTGGAGGGGAGCTGCTGGTGCTGATGCTGTCCGAGAGAAGGCTGTTGCTGGTCTGCTGTTTCTTCTGGAGTAGGCGTTCAGTGCTGCTGTGGACCGCAGGGGAGGAAGAGCAGGATCTGAGCGGAGAGGCGTTTCCAGGGTCTGGTTGAAACCGGGAAAGGGAGGAGGACATGTGAAGGAATGGAGAAGAAAGAACAAGAGGAGGAGAGGAGCAAGAGAAGGACAGGGAATGTAAGAAGAGGAAAAAAGGGGAAAAAAAGAGGGGTGAGATTTAAAAGACACTCCATCCTTCCATCCATCCATTATCCAAGCCACTTATCCTGCTCTCGGGGTCGTGGAGATGCTGGAGCCTATCCCAGCAGTCATTGGGTGGCAGGCGGGGAGACACCCTGGACAGGCCGCCAGGCCATCACAGGGCGCGCGCACACACACACACACACACACACACACACACACACACACACACACACACACACACACACACACACACACACACACACACACACACACACACACATTCACCTCTAGGGACAGTGTAGTACGGCCGAGTCACCTGACCTACAGGTCTTTGGACTGTGGGAGGAAACCGGAGCCCCCGGAGGAAACCCACCCAGACACGGGGGAGAACAAGCAAACTCCACACAGAGGACGACCCCCAAGGTAGGACTACCCCGGGGCTCGAACCCTGGACCTCCTTGCTGTGAGGTGACCATGCTACTGCGCCAGTGTGCAGCAGATTTAAAAGCAGCATACAGAATTAGTATTTCAACTGGCAACACCGAACTCCCAAGTGTCTCTTTCAGTGAGAAGCTGTCTGAGCTTCAACGGCTGTCGACAGCTGCATGATTCTGTGACATGGGCAACATCAAAAAGTCAGTCGATACAAACCGGATGGAGGACAAGACGTCAGGCCTTCACACTAAACCAACTGCAACTTCAAGTGGGGCAGTTTGTGGACGCCTGAACAACCGGAGACTTTCATTTGCAGAAGCTTTCCTCAAAAGCTGGGTAAGTAAAGTCACGTGGTGGCTCGTATTCCCGGGGTCCCTTAAAGAGTCACTAAAGCCTCCACCATTTTGGTGGGTTTGCTGACATTTACAGGTTAAAACCCTGTGAGGGTTATTAAGAGCATGGTAATAATAATCATTACATTTATGCAGAACTTTATCTACACACCCGAAGTGCTTCACAGTGAAGGGGGAAACTCACTTCAACCACCACCACCAACGTGTAGCACCACCTGGGTGGTGCACGGCAGCCATGTTGCACCAGAAGGCTCACCACACATCAGCTTGAGGTGGAGAGGGAGGAATCACTGAGCCAGCTACATGGGGGGTGATGAGGAGGCCAGAGGGAGAAAGCCAGGTTGGGAGTGTTGCCAGGACAACGGGCACCCCTACTCTTTGTGGTAACTGCCATGGGATCTTTAACGACCACAGTGAGTCAGGACCTCGGTTTACCGTCTCATCTGAAGGACGGCGTCTCCTACAGCTCAGTGTCCCCATCACTGCACCTGGGGCACTGGGATTTGATGTTTGTTGTTTTATTAGGACCATCTGAAAGTTTGTGTGTAATAAATGAGAAATAATAAGGCTCTTGTTGACGTGAACAACAGATTCAGGAACAGTTGTGTTCATGATCATTTCCCGCTTGCTAGAATACAGAAAGACGGCCATGCAAACAAACATCCAGTTATCACTCAGCTGCAGAAGCAGGACAGGTTTAAGGTTGGACTAATTCAAGGTTGTGCAGCTTTATCCTACAATTGTTGCCTAATGCACATGATACCAATGCTGAAATGTTGACAGCAACAAGACGGTTTTACATGGATACTGTACGGTAAGAAAATATATTATCATTTAGGAAAATATATTATAAGAAAATATACTATCATTTAGGAAAATATATTATAAGAAAATATACTATCATTTAGGAAAATATGCTATCTGCTACTACTTTCGGCTGCTCCCGTTAGGGGGCGCCACAGCGGATCATCCGTCTCCATCTCTTCCTGTCCTCTGCATCTTCCTCTGTCACACCAGCCACCTGCATGTCCTCCCTGACCACATCCATAAACCTCCTCTTTGGCCTTCCTCTTCTCCTCTTCCCTGGCAGCTCCATATTCAGCATCCTTCTCCCAGTATACCCAGCATCCTTCTCCCAATATACCCAGCATCTCTCCTCCACACATGTCCAAGCCATCTCCATCTTGTCTCTCTTGCTTTGTCTCCAAACCGTCCCACCTGAGCGGTCCCTCTAATATACTCGTTCCTAATCCTGTCCTTCTTCATCACTCCCAGTGAAAATCTTATCATCTTCATCTCTGCCACCTCCAGCTCCTCCTCCTGTCTTTTCATCAGTGCCACTGTCTCCAAACCATAAAACATAGCTGGTCTCACAACCATCTTGTAAACCTTCCCTTTAACTCTTGCTGGTACCCTTCTGTCACACATCACTCCTGACACACTTCTCCACCCACTCCACCCTGCCTGCACTCTCTTCTTCACCTCTCTTCTGCACTCCCCGTTACTTTGGACAGTTGACCCCAAGTATTTAAACTCATCCACCTTCATCACCTCCACTCCTTGCATCCTGACCATCCCACTGTCCTCCCTCTCATTCATGCATAGGTATTCCGTCTTGCTCCTACTGACTTTCAATAAAGAAGCTGCACAGTTCAAGAAAGAGCTTGATGTCCCAGAAACCCCACCAACAGAACATGAGGCAACTACCATCTACGCCAAACGAGTGAAGCAGAAGGCAAAACACCATGGCCAGCGGCAACTGCAAAAAACCTGGGAGGACAAAGCAATGCACAGGAAGTACCCACAAAGCATGAGAGATGCAGACGTGGACCAACCAAAGACACACCAGTGGCTGAGGAGCACCAGACTGAAAGCAGAGACGGAGCGCCTGATAATCGCTGCACAAGACCAGAGCCTGGCAACCAGATCCTATCACCATCGCATCATCAAAGATGGAAAAGACCCAAAAGTCAGAATCTGTGGAATGTACGAAGAAACCATCGACCACATTGTCTCAGGCTGCCCGGACCTGGCAAAGACCGAGTACATATACAGGCACAGCAAGGCAGCAGCACACCTGCACCGGAAGATCTGCAGGAGCTACAAGATCAAGACGACTGAGAAGCGGTACGAACATCAGCCGAAAACGGTCACTGAGAACCATGACGTCACCATAATCTAGGACACGCCCATCCACACTGGCAGAGAGATAAAAGCCAACAAGCCCGACATCGTTATCAAGGACAGGAAGGAAAGAGGTGCATGCTCATCGACGTGGCAATACCATCCGGAAAAAACACCTCAGTGAAAGTGACAGAGAAGCTGACCAAGTACAAAGACCTGGAGACTGAAGTCAACAGGATGTGGGGAATGAAGACCGAAACAACAACAGTGGTCATCGGAGCTCTAGGACTCACGAAGAAGGGAATGGAAAAGTTCACCAACCGTATCCCAGGAAACACCAACATCTGTGCAGTCCAGAAGATCACCCTGCTTGGAACAGCCCACATATTACGACCAGTACTGTCAATCAAGTGACATCTGCCCTATAGTGCCTCAGGTCCGTAGTTTGGACCCAGCTCTAGAGGATGCAAAGCAGGAAATGTGAAAGAAATAATAATAATAATAATAATAATAATAATAATAATAATAATACAGAAGATAGCACTACTTGGAACATCTCATATCCTAAGAAAGGCACTATCCATCAAATAGACTTCTGCCTCATTCTAACCCGAGGCCCAAGGAATGGACCCGGTTATTATCTTGTATTATGGCATGAAGTTAAAGGACATTTGTTTAATAATAATAATAATAATAGTAGTAGTAGTAGTAATATTAATAATAATAGTAGTAGTAGTTGTAGTAGTAGTAGTAGTAATCATAATAATAGTAGTAGTAGTAGTTGTAGTAGTAGCAGTAGTAATCATAATAATAGTAGTAGTAGTAGTAGTAGTAGTAATATTAATAATAGTAGTAGTAGTTGTAGTAGTAGTAGTAGTAATCATAATAATAGTAGTAGTTGTAGTAGTAGTAGTAGTAGTAGTAATATTAATAATTTTAGTAGTAGTAGTAGTAGTAGTAGTAATAATAATTTTATTTATATAGCACTTATCTGTGAACACAGTAACAGCCGGGTACTTATTTTGGTTTATGGTTTCCATTGCCATTTTGGTTTCTTGTGCAAGTTGTAGAACTAAAATCATACTTATTTAAAAAAATAAAAATAAATATTGATGGCGTTTGTTCAAGGGAGTTTGAGTTCAACTGTAATTATTTTTACCATCAGCCTGTCGACACATGCGTGTATAGCAGGACAACGAACAAGCGTGGGCATTAGTGGGACATGCCTGAGTGGTATATTTTCCTTTATGGTATGTTTTGTTTAACATGATGGGTGAAGTGCCCGGGCACATGGCAGGCTGGCTGACTACACCACTCTGTACATGCAGAACGAAAACAAAAACAAAAAAAGTCACAGTCTAAATTCATGAAGAGTATTAATGAGTATTAGCTACCACGTGGCTGTAAGTGATTATAGCCCACTCATGAAGAACCACAAACAGAAATTAAATTCAAGAAGGATTAAAACAGTGCACATCTAGAATATTCTTTATGAACCACATTCACGCATGATCGTGACTAGTGGTTCATAAAGCTCCACGACATAACATGGATAACTGATCATGAATAACTTATTAAAGTGCACGACATGTGGTTCATAAAGCTTTATAATCCCCTACACTGTACGTGCTAGACGTTTACTTTAAAAACCCGATTGTCAAGTGATGTGAAATGACTTTATGTGAAATGACTTCACATCACTTGGCACAATTAAGTTCATTTACTCACTTTTCCCAAGTATCTCACCTTACTTAAAGCGGGAAACACGTGTGAAAAGTGGTTCACAAAGCACACATGCTGTAAGTTATGATAAAGACATATGTATACAACATTATGATGTGCTTCACCACTAGCTAGAGGAGAGCAGCTCCCCACCAGGCGTGTCTCCCCTCCCCTCCTGCAGCGCGCCGACTCAGGCGGAAAACCAGCCGAGAATGCGGCTCCCATTTGCAGTACAGAACAGGTTTTCAGAGGTTTGACTCACCACAGCACAACAGGTCCTTGATGACACAGGCCCAGTAGTATGGCAGATTAGCAGCAGGTGATACACGCACACACAGCCAGAAAAACCACTGGTTTCCCGCCAATATAACACTTGCGCACAGCGCCAAAATTGATTGAACGGGAAATATATATATATATATATATATATATATATATATATATATATATATATATATATATATATATATATATATATATATATATATATATATATATATGCAGCGCTCAAGCTAAAAAAACTACCTAGTGAAAAGGTCTTGCCCGTCAGCCTGTGGCCGCGCAGCCTCCTAGGCGGACCCTCACATGAATGCGACCAGTATTAACTTGTACTTTAAATACCACGTGTTTGCTATGCAGCCACACAACAAACACGCCCCTGGATAACAAAAACGATAGAGAAGCGACTCAAACACAGAAAGCACGCGCACACGAGGCTGAGACCGACATGCACAGACACACGTGCACATGGGACAGGCAGGTACTGTACGCACACCTGACACATGCACACACAACATGCAGTGTAAACACACAACACGCACAACATGTAAACACACGACATGCACATGTAAACACACGACATGCACATGAAAACACACAGCATGCACATGTAAACACACAACATGCAGTGTAAACACACAACACGCACAACATGTAAACACACAACATGCACATGAAAACACACGACATGCACATGAAAACACACAACATGCACATGAAAACACACAACATGCACATGTAAACACACAACATGCAGTGTAAACACACAACATGCACAACATGTAAACACACAGCATGCACATGTAAACACACGACATGCACATGAAAACACACAACATGCACATGTAAACACACAACATGCAGTGTAAACACACAACACGCACAACATGTAAACACACAGCACGCACATGTAAACACACGACATGCACATGAAAACACACAACATGCACATGTAAACACACAACATGCACATGTAAACACACAACAAGCAGTGTAAACACACAACATGCACAACATGTAAACACACAGCATGCACATGTAAACACACGACATGCACATGAAAACACACAACATGCACATGTAAACACACAACATGTACATGAAAACATACAACATGTACATGTAAACACACAGCATGCACATGTAAACACACAACATGCAGTGTAAACACACAACTTGCACAACATGTAAACACACAGCATACACATGTAAACATACGACATGCACATGAAAACACACAACACGCACAACATGTAAACACACAACATGCACATGTAAACACACGTCATGCACATGAAAACACACAACATGCACATGTAAACACAAAAATGCACATGTAAACACACAACATACAGTGTAAACACACAACATACACATGCAAACACACAACACACACATGTAAACACACAACATACACATGTAAACACACAACATGTACATGTAAACACACAACATACACGTGTTAACACACAACATGCACATGTAAACGGCATGCACATGTGAACACGCAACATGCACATGTGAACACACAACAGGTACATGTAAACACACAACATGCACATGTGAACACACAACAGGTACATGTAAACACACAACATGCACATGTAAACACATGCTGTGTTCCTGTTTCATTGTTACATTCCTCTTTGTCTTCCCAACCAACACAACCAGCTGGAGGCAGTGTGTAAAGTGTGGTGCTGGACAAAATAACTACCACACTCTAAATGGCAAACCTGCGTCTGGGAAAAGAGCCCCGACAAGAGCTTCCTGCCCCACCGAGTGGGGAAGATGCCTCCCACCTCACCTAGTGGTAACACACAGCCACGGACCTGCTGTATCACAATGCTAAGCATCTCCCTGTCTCACACCCTCTACTCTGTCTCTTCACTTGAACACACACACACACGCACACACACACGCACGCACACACGCACGCACACACGCACGCACACACATATACACAGCTTCATCACGCTGACATTCTTAAGGGCAGTGGAAGTATGTGGTCTGAAGAGGAAGTATGTGGTCTGAAGAGGAAGTATGTGGTCTGAAGAGGAAGTATGTGGTCTGAAGAGGAAGTATGTGGTGTGAAGAGGAAGTATGTGGTCTGAAGAGGAAGTATGTGGTGTGAAGAGGAAGTATGTGGTGTGAAGAGGAAGCATGTGGTGTGAAGAGGAAGTATGTGGTCTGAAGAGGAAGTATGTGGTCTGAAGAGGAAGTATGTGGTGTGAAGAGGAAGTATGTGGTCTGAAGAGGAAGTATGTGGTGTGAAGAGGAAGTATGTGGTCTGAAGAGGAAGTATGTGGTCTGAAGAGGAAGTATGTGGTGTGAAGAGGAAGTATGTGGTCTGAAGAGGAAGTATGTGGTGTGAAGAGGAAGTATGTGGTCTGAAGAGGAAGTATGTGGTGTGAAGAGGAAGTATGTGGTGTGAAGAGGAAGTATGTGGTGTGAAGAGGAAGTATGTGGTCTGAAGAGGAAGTATGTGGTGTGAAGTGAAGTATGTGGTGTGAAGAGGAAGTACGTGGTGTGAAGAGGAAGTATGTGGTGTGAAGAGGAAGTATGTGGTCTGAAGAGGAAGTATGTGGTGTGAAGAGGAAGTATGTGGTGTGAAGAGGAAGTATGTGGTCTGAAGAGGAAGTATGTGGTGTGAAGAGGAAGTATGTGGTGTGAAGAGGAAGTACGTGGTCTGAAGAGGAAGTATGTGGTGTGAAGAGGAAGTATGTGGTGTGAAGTGAAGTATGTGGTGTGAAGAGGAAGTATGTGGTGTGAAGAGGAAGTATGTGGTGTGAAGAGGAAGTTTGTGGTCTGAAGAGGAAGTATGTGGTCTGAAGAGGAAGTATGTGGTGTGAAGAGGAAGTATGTGGTGTGAAGTGAAGTATGTGGTCTGAAGAGGAAGTATGTGGTGTGAAGAGGAAGTATGTGGTCTGAAGAGGAAGTATGTGGTCTGAAGAGGAAGTATGTGGTGTGAAGAGGAAGTATGTGGTGTGAAGAGGAAGTATGTGGTGTGAAATGAAGTATGTGGTCTGAAGAGGAAGTATGTGGTGTGAAGAGGAAGTATGTGGTGTGAAGAGGAAGTATGTGGTGTGAAGAGGAAGTATGTGGTGTGAAGAGGAAATATGTGGTCTGAAGAGGAAGTATGTGGTGTGAAGAGGAAGTATGTGGTCTGAAGAGGAAGTATGTGGTGTGAAAAGGAAGTATGTGGTGTGAAGAGGAAGTATGTGGTCTTAAGAGGAAGTATGTGGTGTGAAAAGGAAGTATGTGGTGTGAACAGGAAGTATGTGGTGTGAAGAGGAAGTATGTGGTGTGAAGAGGAAGCATGTGGTGTGAAGTGAAGTATGTGGTCTGAAGAGGAAGTATGTGGTGTGAAGAGGAAGTATGTGGTGTGAAGTGAAGTATGTGGTCTGAAGAGGAAGTATGTGGTGTGAAAAGGAAGTATGTGGTCTGAAGAGGAAGTATGTGGTCTGAAGAGGAAGTATGTGGTCTGAAGAGGAAGTATGTGGTGTGAAGAGGAAGTATGTGGTCTGAAGAGGAAGTATGTGGTCTGAAGAGGAAGTATGTGGTCTGAAGAGGAAGTATGTGGTGTGAAGAGGAAGTATGTGGTGTGAAGAGGAAGTATGTGGTCTGAAGAGGAAGTATGTGGTGTGAACAGGAAGTATGTGGTCTGAAGTGGACGTATGTGGTGTGAAGAGGAAGTATGTGGTCTGAAGAGGAAGTATGTGGTGTGAAGAGGAAGTATGTGGTCTGAAGAGGAAGTATGTGGTCTGAAGAGGAAGTATGTGGTGTGAAGAGGAAGTATGTGGTGTGAAGAGGAAGTATGTGGTGTGAAGAGGAAGTATGTGGTGTGAAGAGGAAGTATGTGGTCTGAAGAGGAAGTATGTGGTGTGAAGAGGAAGTATGTGGTGTGAAGAGGAAGTATGTGGTGTGAAGAGGAAGTATGTGGTCTGAAGAGGAAGTATGTGGTGTGAAGAGGAAGTATGTGGTGTGAAGAGGAAGTATGTGGTGTGAAGAGGAAGTATGTGGTCTGAAGAGGAAGTATGTGGTGTGAACAGGAAGTATGTGGTCTGAAGTGGACGTATGTGGTGTGAAGTGGAAGTATGTGGTCTGAAGAGGAAGTATGTGGTCTGAAGAGGAAGTATGTGGTCTGAAGAGGAAGTATGTGGTGTGAAGAGGAAGTATGTGGTCTGAAGTGGAAGTATGTGGTGTGAAGTGGAAGTATGTGGTGTGAAGAGGAAGTATGTGGTGTGAAGTGGAAATATGTGGTGTGAAGAGGAAGTATGTGGTGTGAAGTGGAAGTATGTGGTCTGAAGAGGAAGTATGTGTTGTGAAGTGGAAGTATGTGGTCTGAAGAGGAAGTATGTGGTCTGAAGAGGAAGTATGTGGTGTGAAGTGAAGTATGTGGTGTGAAGAGGAAGTATGTGGTGTGAAGAGGAAGTATGTGGTGTGAAGAGGAAGTATGTGGTCTGAAGAGGAAGTATGTGGTCTGAAGAGGAAGTATGTGGTGTGAAGTGAAGTATGTGGTCTGAAGAGGAAGTATGTGGTCTGAAGAGGAAGTATGTGGTGTGAAGAGGAAGTATGTGGTGTGAAGTGAAGTATGTGGTGTGAAGAGGAAGTATGTGGTGTGAAGAGGAAGTATGTGGTGTGAAGAGGAAGTATGTGGTGTGAAGAGGAAGTATGTGGTGTGAAGAGGAAGTATGTGGTGTGAAGTGAAGTATGTGGTCTGAAGAGGAAGTATGTGGTGTGAAGAGGAAGTATGTGGTGTGAAGAGGAAGTACGTGGTGTGAAGAGGAAGTATGTGGTGTGAAGAGGAAGTATGTGGTGTGAAGTGAAGTATGTGGTCTGAAGAGGAAGTATGTGGTCTGAAGAGGAAGTATGTGGTCTGAAGAGGAAGTATGTGGTGTGAAGTGAAGTATGTGGTCTGAAGAGGAAGTATGTGGTCTGAAGAGGAAGTATGTGGTCTGAAGAGGAAGTATGTGGTCTGAAGAGGAAGTATGTGGTGTGAAGAGGAAGTATGTGGTCTGAAGAGGAAGTATGTGGTCTGAAGAGGAATTATGTGGTGTGAAGAGGAAGTATGTGTTGTGAAGAGGAAGTATGTGGTGTGAAGAGGAAGTATGTGGTGTGAAGAGGAAGTATGTGGTGTGAAGTGGAAGTAATGTGGTGTGAAGAGGAAGTATGTGGTGTGAAGTGAAGTATGTGGTGTGAAGAGGAAGTATGTGGTGTGAAGTGGAAGTAATGTGGTGTGAAGAGGAAGTATGTGGTGTGAAGTGAAGTATGTGGTGTGAAGAGGAAGTATGTGGTGTGAAGTGGAAGTAATGTGGTGTGAAGAGGAAGTATGTGGTGTGAAGAGGAAGTATGTGGTGTGAAGAGGAAGTATGTGGTGTGAAGAGGAAGTATGTGGTGTGAAGAGGAAGTATGTGGTCTGAAGAGGAAGTATGTGGTGTGAACAGGAAGTATGTGGTCTGAAGTGGACGTATGTGGTGTGAAGTGAAGACCATATGCAGTGTGCTGAAGTGAACATGACCTGTAGCGTGTAGCCTGCAGGACCTTCTGATTGTCTGACAAGCGTGAGAGACGTGGTTTTAATGGTGACATGGGGGTTATATTTGTTTTTGCTAAACATAATCTCTCTTGTTACTTATGATACAATGAAATGTCCGGTGTCTCACAGCCAGTACTACGCTTACTTACTGACTCTCAGTAGTGTAGAAAATAAATTCTATTAGCAAGTGGTACCAGCAAATATTTCAAAAACTTAAGAAGTGGTATCCAACTTCCCACTTTTGTTGTCATAACGACCACCTCGGTAATGAGACAGCGTCCTTTCTTTTTTTTTAATTTATACCTGCTTTTCTGACCTGTTTTGTGTGTCCATGAATACTTGAAAAGTGTGTCTGTTTGGCCTCGAAATGCAAGCTCAGTGTACTCCCCTAATGTACTTGGTCAATTACCCCACTCTTCCGAGCCGTCCCCGTCTCTGCTCCACCCCCTCTGCCGACCCGGGGAGGGCTGCAGACTACCACATGTCTCCTCCCATACATGTGGAGTCACCAGCCGCTTCTTTTCACCTGACAGTGAGGAGTTTCACCTGGGGGACGTAGCACGTGGGAGGATCACGCCATTCCCCCCAGTTCCCCCTCCCCCCGAACAGGCGCCCTGACTGACCAGAGGAGGCGCTAGTGCAGCGACCAGGACACATACCCACATCCGGCTTCCCACCGCAGACACGGCCAGTTGTGTCTGTAGGACGCCCGACCAAGCTGGAGGCAACATGGGGATTTGAACCGGCGATCCCCGTGTTGGTAGGCCACGGAAGAGACCACTATACTACCTGGACTCATTTCTATACTTTTGTGCTGGGAAATCTAAGAGATTAACGTAATTGATAATAACTTCATTTATTTATTTATTTATTTATTTGTTTGTTTATTTATATAGCACTTTTCTAACACAATGTCACAAAGTGCTTTACAAGGAAATAAAACCAGACAAGGCAAAAATAAGAATAAGACCAAATAAGAGTAAAAATAAAAATAAAAAACAGTATAAATAAATGAAAACAAATATTAAACATGTGTAAAAGCTTTCATAAAAGAAACGTTTTCAGACGAGATGCAAAAGAAGCTAGAGACTTGGTGTGTCTTAGTTCAGCAGGAAGAGAGGTACATAGTGTGGGGCTCTAACAGCAAAAGCCCCATCACCCTTTGTGACAAACCGAGACCCAGAATAACCAGCAGGGCTCCATCTGCAGGTCTTAAGAGGGCATATACCAGGTCAACACAGCACACATGTATGTAATAATAATAATAATAATAATAATAATAATAATAACAAAAAAGCTGCCTACTCATCGACATGTCCATTCCGACTGAAAGGAGCGCCTCAGTAAAAGTAACGGACAAACTGTCTAAATATAAAGACCTTGAAATCCAGACTGAACGAATGTGGGGAATGAAAACCACAACAAGACCAGTAGTGATAGGAGCCCTGGGACTTGTAAAAAACACAACAATACCAGTAGTGACAGGAGCCCTGGGACTTGTAAAAACCACAACAAGACCAGTAGTGACAGGAGTCCTGGGACTTGTAAAAACCACAAAAAGACCAGTAGTGATAGGAGCCCTGGGACTTGTAAAAAACACAACAAAACCAGTAGTGAGAGGAGTCCTGGGACTTGTAAAAACCACAACAATACCAGTAGTGATAGGAGCCCTGCGACTTGTAAAAACCACAACAATACCAGTAGTGATAGGAGCCCTGGGACTTGTAAAAACCACAACAAGACCAGTAGTGATAGGAGCCCTGGGACTTGTAAAAACCACAACAATACCAGTAGTGATAGGAGCCCTGGGACTTGTAAAAACCACAACAAGACCAGTAGTGATAGGAGCCCTGGGACTTGTAAAAAACACAACAAAACCAGTAGTGATAGGAGCCCTGGGACTTGTAAAAACCACAACAATACCAGTAGTGATAGGAAACCTGGGACTTGTAAAAACCACAACAATACCAGTAGTGATAGGAGTCCTGGGACTTGTAAAAACCACAACAAGACCAGTAGTGATATGAGCCCTGGGACTTGTAAAAAACACAACAAAACCAGTAGTGATAGGAGTCCTGGGACTTTTAAAAACCACAACAATACCAGTAGTGATAGGAGTCCTGGGACTTGTAAAAACCACAACAGTACGAGTAGTGATAGGAGCCCTGGGACTTGTAAAAACCACAACAATACCAGCAGTGATAGGAGCCCTGGGACTTGTAAAAACCACAACAATACCAGTAGTGATAGGAGTCCTGGGACTTGTAAAAACCACAACAAGACCAGTAGTGATAGGAGCCCTGGGACTTGTAAAAAACACAACAAGACCAGTAGTGATAGGAGCCCTGGGACTTGTAAAAACCACAACAGTGCCAGTAGTGATAGGAGCACTGGGACTTGTAAAAACCACAACAGTACCAGTAGTGATAGGAGCCCTGGGACTTGTAAAAACCACAACAGTAGCAGTAGTGATAGGAGCACTGGGACTTGTAAAAACCACAACAATACCAGTAGTGATAGGAGCCCTGGGACTTGTAAAAACCACAACAATACCAGTAGTGATAGGAGTCTTGGGACTTGTAAAAACCACAACAGTACCAGTAGTGATAGGTGCCATGGGACTTGTAAAAACCACAACAAGACCAGTAGTGATAGGAGCACTGGGACTTGTAAAAACCACAACAAGACCATTAGTGATAGGAGCCCTGGAACTTGTAAAAACCACAACAATACCAGTAGTGATAGGAGCCCTGGGACTTGTAAAAACCACAACAATACCAGTAGTGATAGGAGCCCTGGGACTTGTAAAAACCACAACAGTACCAGTAGTGATAGGTGCCATGGGACTTGTAAAAACCACAACAATACCAGTAGTGATAGGAGCCCTGGGACGTGTAAAAACCACAACAAGACCAGTAGTGATAGGAGCCCTGGGACTTGTAAAAACCACAACAATACTTGTAGTGATAGGAGCCCTGGGACTTGTAAAAACCACAACAATACTTGTAGTGATAGGAGCCCTGGGACTTGTAAAAACCACAACAACACCAGTAGTGATAGGAGCCCTGGGACTTGTAAAAACCACAACAATACCAGTAGTGATAGGAGCCCTGGGACTTGTAAAAACCACAACAGTACCAGTAGTGATAGGAGCCCATGGACTTGTAAAAACCACAACAATACCAGTAGTGATAGGAGCCCTGGGACTTGTAAAAACCACAACAGTACCAGTAGTGATAGGAGCCCTGGGACTTGTAAAAACCACAACAATACCAGCAGTGATAGGAGCCCTGGGACTTGTAAAAACCACAACAATACCAGTAGTGATAGGAGTCTTGGGACTTGTAAAAACCACAACAATACCAGTAGTGATAGGAGCCCTGGGACTTGTAAAAAACACAACAAGACCAGTAGTGAAAGGAGCCCTGGGACTTGTAAAAACCACAACAGTGCCAGTAGTGATAGGAGCACTGGGACTTGTAAAAACCACAACAGTACCAGTAGTGATAGGAGCCATGGGACTTGTAAAAACCACAACAGTACCAGTAGTGATAGGAGCCCTGGGACTTGTAAAAACCACAACAATACCAGCAGTGATAGGAGCCCTGGGACTTGTAAAAACCACAACAGTAGCAGTAGTGATAGGAGCACTGGGACTTGTAAAAACCACAACAATACCAGTAGTGATAGGAGCCCTGGGACTTGTAAAAACCACAACAATACCAGTAGTGATAGGAGCCCTGGGACTTGTAAAAACCACAACAGTACCAGTAGTGATAGGAGCCATGGGACTTGTAAAAACCACAACAGTACCAGTAGTGATAGGAGCCCTGGGACTTGTAAAAACCACAACAAGACCAGTAGTGATAGGAGCCCTGGAACTTGTAAAAACCACAACAATACCAGTAGTGATAGGAGCCCTGGGACTTGTAAAAACCACAACAAGACCAGTAGTGATAGGAGCCCTGGGACTTGTAAAAACCACAACAATACCAGTAGTGATAGGAGCCATGGGACTTGTAAAAACCACAACAATACCAGTAGTGATAGGAGCCATGGGACTTGTAAAAACCACAACAATACCAGTAGTGATAGGAGCCCTGGGACTTGTAAAAACCACAACAAGACCAGTAGTGATAGGAGCCCTGGGACTTGTAAAAACCACAACAATACTTGTAGTGATAGGAGCCCTGGGACTTGTAAAAACCACAACAAGACCAGTAGTGATAGGAGCCCTGGGACTTGTAAAAACCACAACAATACTTGTAGTGATAGGAGCCCTGGGACTTTTAAAATCCACAACAAGACCAGTAGTGATAGGAGCCCTGGGACTTGTAAAAACCACAACAATACTTGTAGTGATAGGAGCCCTGGGACTTGTAAAAACCACAACAATACCAGTAGTGATAGGAGCCCTGGGACTTGTAAAAACCACAGCAATACCAGTATTGATAGGAGCCCTGGGACTTGTAAAAACCACAACAGTACCAGTAGTGATAGGAGCCCATGGACTTGTAAAAACCACAACAATACCAGTAGTGATAGGAGCCCTGGGACTTGTAAAAACCACAACAGTACCAGAAGTGATAGGAGCCCTGGGACTTGTAAAAACCACAACAATACCAGTAGTGATAGGAGCCATGGGACTTGTAAAAACCACAACAATACCAGTAGTGATAGGAGCCCTGGGACTTGTAAAAACCACAACAGTACCAGAAGTGATAGGAGCCCTGGGACTTGTAAAAACCACAACAATACCAGTAGTGATAGGAGCCCTGGGACTTGTAAAAAAGGGATGAAGAAATATACCCAACGGATCTCGGGTAACATCGGAATACCAGAACTCCAGAAGATGGCACTACTTGGAACATCTCATATCCTAAGAAAGGCACTATCCATCAAACAGACTTCTACCTCATTCTAACCCGAGGCCCAAGGAATGGACCCGCCACCTTATTATGGTGTCTTATGGCATGAAGTTAAAGGACATTTGTATAATAATAATACGTTTCATTTGTGGGCGCCTTTCAGAGCACTCAAGGACACCTTACAGAACACAGTAAAACACACACACACACACACACACACACACACACACACACACACACACACACACACACACACACACACACACACACACACACACACACAAGCAGCACTGTATCACACAGCATAAAATCAAAACAAAGCAGGGTAGACGATAAAAAGTTAACACAACACATAAGTATACAATCATCATCTGCACAAAACTCAGTGAAGTGTGGCTCAGACTGAATGTGCCACTTTGAAAAAGAACGTTTTGAGATGGGATTCCTATGTATGTAGAAACATGTAGGTCTAGACCAGGTCAATAAATCACACCTGTATGTAATAATAATGATAATAATAATAATAATAATAATAATAATATGTATGTATGTATGTAGGAGCAAGACCATTTAAAGCCTTAAAAGTGAGCTATAACATTTTACAATCAATTCTAAACACAACGAGGAGCCAGTGTAGGGAGGGAATACAGCAGTGATATGGTCATGCCTCTTTGCCCCAGTAATGACCCGAGCAACGGCGCGTAGTACCAACTGCAGACGGTGGAGGGAGCCCTTGCTGATACCAGAGTAAAGTGCATTAGTAATGCTGAGGATAGATAAAAGCGTGTTCAACTTTTTGCAGATCAGAAAATCAGTCCAGAGAAGTACGCTGATCTCCCAGCCTGAACTGCCTTCTGGTAAATCAGCATCTGGTCTTTACAGGTGTCATGTGCTGATTCAGACTTGCTGACCTTCCATTGTCATTCAGATTTTCTACGGAGTCTTAAGGACTCATCTGTGATCATTCAGCCAGGGGAGGTTATTTAATTTTCGTTTCCTAGTTTTACATGGTGCAATGTGGTCGAGGATGGGAAGGCACTGATCACTGAATGAATTTAACAGTACATCTGGATTGAGGGGGGATTAAGAGGGATTAATGGATGATGAATTAAAATCATCACAGAATTTAATGCAGAACCAGCGTTGAGAATGTGAGAGTGTGATTTAGGACAGCGACTAGGACTAGCGAGCTGTAGTGGGACTTTGAAAACAAGATTTATGATCAGATACAGGCACATCCACCAGATTAAGACACTTGAGAGAGAAACCAGATGTGAGTACAAGGCCTAACATGTGACCTTCGGAATGTGTGGCCCCTTTAACAGATTGAATGAGGTTAAAGAGTCTATAAGATATTAAAAACGTGAAGTCAGGGAATGGGAAGGACAACACACATGAATATTAGAATCACCAAGAATAAGCAACCTGTCATATTTTGGCATAACAATAGATAGAAGGTCAGAAAACGTAGACATAAAACTAACTGAATTGGGGGGGGGTATACATTAAGATGCAGAGTAAAGGGGAAGGGCCAGTGATTAAAAAAACATAAAACCTCAAATGAGATAGAATCACCAAAAGTAACAGGGTGGCACTTAAGACCTAATCTATAAAAAAACAGCTTGGCCACCCCCCCAACCAGAGGGCCCGGGAATGTGAAAATATGCAAAATGGGGGGGGGGGGGCTAGCCCCAATCAGGGGAACAGTGTCCCCTAGGGACAGCCATGTTTCAGTAATCATAAAAACGATGATAAAGGACCCAGAGATCTCACATTCAAGAGGCCAAGATTGTTTGGTGTCACAGCAGAATGAAAACCAACAGGAGCACAACAAGTAGGACGCAAGCTGCAGATATCTGCTCCAGATGTTCAGTTGTTGCTGATTCTATCAGATACGTCATGTGGATGAGAGGCACGGTGTCTAATAAGAGTGTATGGGGAGCATTCCCGGCAAGAGGTTCGATGACAGATGAGGCCAGTGGAGGGAACAGTACCGTCGAGTGTCACCACAGGCGGAAGCGGAGGCTCCGGGAGGGAAGCGCGGGACATAAACAATCAGTCACATGGAGAGGACTGTTTTGCATGCTGCGGGTTGGCCGCTAGCATCTGGCTACCCAGCATGTTAGGGTGGACTCCATCAGATCTAATGAAGGACAGACGATCCCAAAACAGATTAAAATGTCAATAAAACCAATATTGTGAGCTCTGCAAGCGGAGATGAGCCATGTGTGCAGGCTGAGGATTCTGGTGAAATGCCCTGCTCCACGGGCCAGTGTCGGAATAGGAACTTAGATAAAAACAGACTGTACACAAGTACTTAAAAAGTACTTAAAAAGCTGAAAAGGTCAATAAAATCCTTTTTGGTTAATTCAGACTGCTGATGAGCTGCATCGTTTAGCCCCGCATGAATGATCGATCACTTGATTGGTGGAGGACGGGAGTGAGCGGATCAACCTCGGGAGTTTATTAAGGTGGCTCCAGGAAACAGTGAGTGGCTGCATTGAGAAAACTGATGTTCCTGATTATGTAATGGACGAGGAGATGTCTGCTGGGGGTTCTCATGGCAGGAGAGTACACGATCCACACTATGTTGAAATCGCCTACAGGGGATGTGGTGTCCGAGCAAACAAGTGTGACGAGGCAGCGACATCAGCTCTGAGAATGGATTTCTCTGCTGGCTTGGGGCACGGGAGACTTTGGCAGCGTCTAATCACGGCCTCTTTCAGGATCTTATGACGGGAAGAGGAGGTCATTACCCGGGATGAGGGCTATTGTTTTGGTTTCACAGTAGGACGGCGAGCCGCCTGAACACCGCTGGCCACCAGCTGAGTAGCTGAAGTGTCGACAGGCACCACTTTCTCAGAAGGGCCCCGATTGAGACATGTTGGAACCGCAGGAACATCAGCTGGGTGGACTGGAGTGTTGCCAGACAGGGCCGCGACTGGAGCAGCCTAGGCGGGGGGGGGGGGGCAGCCCCGTCCGAGCCTCTCTTGCTACCGCGGGCCACCACTTCGGCCCAGGATGACTGTTGGTTAGGTGTAGAGCAGGAGGAAAGCCGTGCACAAGTGGAGGGGTCCCACAGAACTGTGTCCTGGATGGTTGCACTGAGAGACAACTCATTTGGACTGGCCAGAAGCCACGTCCATGACACTGGTCAAGAGGAAGTCTTCCTTGTGATAGAGTTCATGAGAAAGCCACTGAACGTCCTCTTCAAGGTCAGCGAGCTTTCTGTTTGCTTTCTTTAGTAGCACACAGTCCTCACAGGGCAAAGTTGGCATAACTGTTTGGTTAGCTTAGCCACAAGCTTGAAACAAGCCACACAGCCACGGCACTACAGAAAGGGAGTCTTCAGTGTGATCAAGTCAGTGCAGGAGCCAATGATCAAATAAAAGACACCAAGGGGTTGTTAAGTTGTTAGTTATTAAAGCTAAAGTGAAAGTTAAAAAGTTAAGCAAGCAGAGCAACAGACAAACCAACTGCCAGCTGGGAACTGATAGGACGCAATGACGTAACGAACGGACAACACCCCGATCAAGGAGGATAGAGGATGAGGGAGGTAGGCTGTCACAGTACACCAGTCACAAGTACACTCACCAAACTGGAGTCAAATTCCATGTATGTGCAAACCTACACGACCAATAAACTTCGTTCCCGGTTTGAATCTGAAAATTGCCTCATGTTATCTGAAACTATGCTGCCTAATTGTGCTGTGCAACATAGGACAATTAATAGAAATGACTAACATTTAAACACAATTACAAAGAACGTTTTACTCTGGTTTTTTTTGGGTTTTTTTGCAATGGTCCACTGTCTGTTAAATTGCACTGAGATACGTATTAAAGGAACAATTGGGAATTTTCAAGGTCTATCCCTCTTTTATGCTCAATGCCCATGTCCCATACAACAGACATGTTTCATTTTCATAGTCATCCATCCTTTTCTTCATACAACTGTAGTTTGCCATCTACAGTTCAATGCAACTAATGGAGGACAAATCCACAATCCTCATTTAGTCCAAAGGAAAACAATCCATAGTTCAGCCAAAGCTAACATGATGCTACAGTAGTGTATGATAGCGAATTCACTCTTTACTTTTTTTTCCAACAATGTTTTTATATTATTTTTCATCACATTGCAGAATAAGGTACAAAAGCCAGCATTCTGATACAACGTATAACACTACAATATAACAAATATATCTTCCTCCCCTCCCCTAGAAGCCACCCTCCCCCCAACCCCACACAACCTTATTCTCTCTCTTGTATTAAAAACATAAACTTTAAAAAAAATCATATCAAAATGATGATACAGAATACAAAGTGCAAATCAAATCAATGGTGCCTTAGCAAAACATAAAAGTAACTACAGAAAATATACCATTACATCAAGGTTTCAGCAGTATGTTAGTGGTGATTAAGCCTCCATCTTGTTCCGGGGTCTACCATAGTGATATAAGTTAGTCCGGGTTCTCCAACTGTAGAAGCTCTTCTATGTCTCCCTTTTTAATAAAGTCACTGAATGGTTTCCATATCCCTTCATACTTGTTCAGTTTATTTTTTTAAAAGTATGTTATTCTCTCCATTGACATGCATTGGGCCATACACTTGATCCCAGCTCCTATTGTAGGTGCTGTGTCTTTCTTCCAATTCAGCGCTATCAGGCGCTTTGCCTGTAGTATAGCAACACTGATAAATGTGTACTCTCTAGCGCTCAGTTTAAGGTCTGTTGGATATAAGTGTAACATATTCATTGTGGGGTTTAATGGAATATTTACAGATAAAATGGTTGTAATTTTATCCATCACCTCCCTCCAAGATTTCCTGATCTTGTCACATTCCCAAATACAGTGTATAAATGTTCCTTCAGCCTCACTACATTTAAAACATGTATCAGGTACACTACCGTTCAAAAGTTTGGGATCACCCAAACAATTTTGTGTTTTCCATGAAAAGTCACACTTATTCACCACCATATGTTGTGAAATGAATAGAAAATAGAGTCAAGACATTGACAAGGTTAGAAATAATGATTTGTATTTGAAATAAGATTTTTTTTACATCAAACTTTGCTTTCGTCAAAGAATCCTCCATTTGCAGCAATTACAGCATTGCAGACCTTTGGCATTCTAGCTGTTAATTTGTTGAGGTAATCTGGAGAAATTGCACCCCACGCTTCCAGAAGCAGCTCCCACAAGTTGGATTGGTTGGATGGGCACTTCTTTGAGCAGATTGAGTTTCTGGAGCATCACATTTGTGGGGTCAATTAAACGCTCAAAATGGCCAGAAAAAGAGAACTTTCATCTGAAACTCGACAGTCTATTCTTGTTCTTAGAAATGAAGGCTATTCCATGCGAGAAATTGCTAAGAAATTGAAGATTTCCTACACCGGTGTGTACTACTCCCTTCAGAGGACAGCACAAACAGGCTCTAACCAGAGTAGAAAAAGAAGTGGGAGGCCGCGTTGCACAACTGAGCAAGAAGATAAGTACATTAGAGTCTCTAGTTTGAGAAACAGACGCCTCACAGGTCCCCAACTGGCATCTTCATTAAATAGTACCTGTTAGAGCCTGTTTGTGCTGTCCTCTGAAGGGAGTAGTACACACCGGTGTAGGAAATCTTCAATTTCTTAGCAATTTCTCGCATGGAATAGCCTTCATTTCTAAGAACAAGAATAGACTGTCGAGTTTCAGATGAAAGTTCTCTTTTTCTGGCCATTTTGAGCGTTTAATTGACCCCACAAATGTGATGCTCCAGAAACTCAATCTGCTCAAAGAAGTGCCCATCCAACCAATCCAACTTGTGGGAGCTGCTTCTGGAAGCGTGGGGTGCAATTTCTCCAGATTACCTCAACAAATTAACAGCTAGAATGCCAAAGGTCTGCAATGCTGTAATTGCTGCAAATGGAGGATTCTTTGACGAAAGCAAAGTTTGATGTAAAAAAAATCTTATTTCAAATACAAATCATTATTTCTAACCTTGTCAATGTCTTGACTCTATTTTCTATTCATTTCACAACATATGGTGGTGAATAAGTGTGACTTTTCATGGAAAACACAAAATTGTTTGGGTGATCCCAAACTTTTGAACGGTAGTGTATATTACTGTTGTACCTGTGTAGCTTAACAGGGGTAATGTAGGTTCACATTAGCCAGCTGTATTGAAGTCATTTTAAATTAGTGTTGGCTGTTTGTGCCTGTGCTTCCTTGCAGGCTATGACCCAGTCGTTTATAGAAATGTCTGTTTTTAATTCTGCCCTCCATGTATTGAGTTTAAATGTTGACGTCTCATTAGAGCCAGATGTAAGCCAGTTGTACATTAGTGAAATCCAGCCTTTTGTATGATTATCTACTCCCGTATTTTCACAATGTGTGTCTGGTGTGTGGTGTGTGTCTGTGTGAGAGTCTATAAACGGCCAAACTAAAGCACTTGGGGCCTTGATTCTTTTTGGAGGTTATTGGGGATGATCGGGGGCACCTATAAAAAATAGCAGAAAATTAAAATTATGCATAATTAATTATGCATAAATATGCAAAATATGCATTTTTCTAAAAATGGCTAAAAATCACTTTTCTCGCCATTCCAGATGATTCTGAGCATCTTTGATTTTTTTCACCTGTACATTTTTTTTTCTGGGACTTAGGAATGTTTTGGGATTATGCAAAATAAAGGCATTTTTGCAAAAATGCACTTATGATCCTCATTTTTTTGGAGGTGGTAGGTATTGTTCCAGAGAGGACCAGAAAAATAGGAGAAAATTAAAATAATTATAATAATTATGCATAATTATGCAAAATATGCATTTTCTAAAAATGGCTAAAAACCACTTTTCTCGGCATTTCATATGATTCTGAGTATTTGGGGGGAGGGAGTTGGAGTGGGGGGGGGATAAACCACTTTTCTCGGCATTTCAGATGAATCTGAGCATTTGGGGGGGAGGGAGTTGGAGTGGAGGGGGGGTTAGGGGCAGGGGGAAGGCGGTTAGCTGGCAGGATGAAGAGGAGGGAGCTGTAGACGGGTGGAGAACCAAACCGCTACATTGTAGCGGGGTACTTCTAGTTAGTAATAATTTCCTCTAAAGGTGTAAGTGCAGGAATTGCTAATGCCTTATTTTGCGTTGAAGAGATAAAGTTCCGCAATTGCAGATATTTAAAGAAACGTTTCTTTGGGATGTTGTGCAAATGAGAGATTTCCTCGAAAGACATTAGAACCTCCTCCTTGTATAGGTCAGCTATTTTACTTAGCCCATTCTATGCCCATAATTTGAAAGCAGCATCCAACTTGCCTGGTTTAAATGAGGCATTACCCCAAATTGGGCTAAATTGTGAAAGAGAATTTAATATTTTCATGTGTTTTTTTTACCTCGTACCATATATTAACCATATTTAGTACTATAGGATTGGTCGTACTCACTCTTAGATATTTTAGATCAGCTGAGTACAAGTATAAATGTAATGGTATCCGTGCACCTTGTGATTCTATGTCCATCCATGATGTTATGTCATCAGAAAAATAGAACCTCAAGGTACTCAACTGTGCTGAAAGGTAGTACCAATAGAGATTAGGACACTTCAGCCCCCCTGCGTCAAATGGAAGGTATAACAGTGATAGGCGAACTCTAGGACATTTCTTGTTCCATCTAAACTTCCTGATGAGTGGTGTTATCTTTTCAAACACTCCTTCAGGTGGCGCCAAAGGGATGTTGTGGAATAAATATAGAAATTTAGGCAGTATATTCATCTTTAAAATATTTATTCTTCCTATGAGAGAGATAGGCAAGGACATCCATCTTTCTAGAGATTTAACTGTTGAGTTAATCACAGCTTCATAATTTATTGATGCTATATTTTCTAACTGAGGTACTAGTTTAATACCCAAATGAGTAAATCCATTTGAGAGCTTAAAAGAAGATAAATGTTGGTCAGGATTTTGTCCCTCCATTTCGTTAAGCAACATAAGTGAAGATTTTGAAGCACTCAGTTTATAACCAGATATTTTGCCGGACAGGCCTAACAAATCTAACAGTGCAGGTATGGAGGTGTCTAGCTGTTTTAAAAATAAAATTACATCATCCGCGAAGAGAGCTATTTTGTGTTCTTTGTTGCCAATTGAAACCCCTTGTATTTGTCTGTTAGTTCTAATTGCCATTGCTAATGGTTCTATAGCTAGTATAAATAAAAGTGGTGACAGAGGCGAACCCTGTGGACACCCTCTTGTAATATTAAAGGGTTTGGATCTCACATCATTTGTTAGCACCTTGGCTACAGGATTGAGATGTAGTCATTTAATCCATCTATAAAAGTAGTCTCCAAATCCAAACCGTGTGATAACATCGAAGAGATAGTTCCATTCGACTCTGTCGAAGGCCTTCTCTGCATCAAGCAAAAGAAGAGCCGTATCCCTTTCTCCCCTCTGATTGTGAAGAATATTAAGAACGCGCCTTACATTGTGAAACCCTTGTCTACCCTTTATGAACCCATTTTGATCGTCCCCCCACGATGTTTGGAAGTACACCCTCCAATCTCTTTGCCAATATTTCACTTTTTGTGTCTGTATTTATTAAGCTTATCGGGTTCATATTCTCACATTTAGTATTTGTTTTCCCTGGTTTTGGAAGCAGGATAATCAAGGCCTCTCTCATAGAAGCAGGTAAAAGGCCATTACAGTAGGATTCTAAATACATCTCATATAGAGGGGTTGTCAATTTGTCTTTGAAATATTTATATAAATCAATTGCAAGGCCATCTGGTCCTGTTGTTTTTCCTGCCTTCAATGCACCTATAGCTTCTGATATTTGAGCTATACTTAACTGTTTATCCAGCGTATTCTTACTTTCCTCAGAAATTTTTGGAATATTAAGTTGGTCTAAGAATTCGGTCTGAGTATTACTATTAATATTGTATTCAGTGTTATAGAGATTTTTATAGAATTTTCTGAATGCTGTGTTGATTTCCAGAGGGTCAATAATAACGTTCCTGTGTGCATCCTCTATTTTTGTAACTGTCCTCTCTGTTTGCTGTTGTTTAATGTGCCATGCAAGAAGCCTACCAGGCTTTTCCCCTTGGTCATAATAATTTTGTCTAAGTCTCATTAAATTTGCCGCAGCCTTAGAAGATGTTATGTCATTGTATTGAGTCCTTAGTAGTAATAACTGTTTGTGTATGTCATTGTTGCTCTCCCTCTCCTGACTACTCCTGTTCTCTAGTGTTTTTATTTGTATTTCCAACTCACTATATTTTTCCTGTGTTTCTCTTGATCATCTGCTTGTGTAGCTTATAATTTGACCCCTAATAAATGATTTGAAGGCTTCCCATCTAATTGCAGCAGATGTCTGGGATGTGTTAATCTCAAAATAAATATTGATTTGTTCCCCTAAGAACTGTGGAAATTTTGATTCCTGTATCCATTTAATGTTTTTACCTGGCACTGCTGAGATTCTCAAAAATGAATTGTTATAAAAGTTGACATCGTCAGTATTTGGTCCATATACATTGATCAAATTAATCTGTGTAGACAGAAGATGGCCTTGTCTGATTAAAACTCCACCATTATGGTCTTCGATAATACTTTCAATTTGTAGTGGAATAGATGTATGTATTAATGTCATTACGCCTCTGGCATGAGTAGAATATGAAGATGCTAGGACATACCCTGGCCACCTATGTTTTATCTTAGATGTCTCTTTAGCTACCAAGTGTGTTTCCTGTAAGAATACTATCTTGGCTTTTAACTGTTTTATCCTATTCATAACCTGTTTAACTTTGGTAAATTTATGCCAGCCTCTACAGTTCCATGAAATGCAGTCAGCTAAGATATCCGTCATTGTATATTGTGTTTTAGCCTGTTAACAGGTTTGATAGGCTCCCCATTTTTAACTGCTTCTTTTATGTCTTCCATTTGGGAAGGTACGATGAAAAGGCATTAAATCTAACAAATAAAGTTGGTACCATGTTGTACATGAGAGAGTTCCCACCCCCAAACACCCCAAACACACATATGCCCAACTTGAACACAGGGGCAACCCTTAACCCTTATTAAATGTCTTCCTTCTAACACTGGGAACAGGTCCACACCATGACGAGGAACCATTCTTCTGACTACTGTAAATCTCCTGCTGGTGTCGCTTGTTGGTTTAGGACTAATTCCTGTCCTTTCTGTTATTAACATGAACTCAGGACATTTATTATGAATGTTAACCTTAAAGAGTGACTTAGTTTGTCAGTTTTATAACATCTCAAACCTAAATCTATGTATATGTAGGCTATATATATACACAAACATACACACACACACACACACACACACACACACACACACATATATATATATATATACGTATATACACACATATACACGCATGTGCACACACACGTGCACATGTACACACACCAAAGTAGAAAGTAATAAGAGTAACAAGTTTATATATATATATGAAATTAAAGAAAAGAAGAGAAAAGAACAGGGGAGAATCAGTGAGGCACATGTCAGATTGTTTCAGCCTGTATCAAGGAACTTCAAACGTTGGCTCTCATGTTAACTTGAGCTATAGCCGACCAGTGTTTACATGAGACATGGATCCGTCTTTATCTTTAGTCACCTGGAGTTTGGGGTAACATGTGGGGCAACATGTGGGGCAACATGTGGGGCAACATGTGGGGCAACATGTGGGGCAACATGTGGGGCAACATGTGGGGTAACATGTGGGGTAACATGTGAGTCCACGTCAAGTCTCTTAAGCTAAACTTGGTGTAAGCGTCATAAGCTACCGTGTCTGGACTGTAATGTTGGGTTTGTAGTCTCTTATTGATCAGTCTCCGGGCTCCGGTTCTCCCAGCTCCCTGGTGTATCCACCCACGCCCACCGGGCTCTCCGGTCTCGGTGGGCCAGCAGCGGCCTGGCGGGGGAGGCGATGCGGTGTTTGAGGACCCCCTGTCCCGCTGCTTTCTCCTCACGTCGTCGCACCGTCTCTGCTGTGTGTAAACTCCTGCAGACAGGTCCGGGAGGAATCTTATTTTGCTGGTGTTGTAGACCACCTCTTTCTCCACCCTCGCAGCTGGAAGTGTGCCCTCTCTGGCCTTATAAGTCAAGCATTTCACAATGAGTGCTCTCGGCATAGAGCCAGGACTTTGGTTCGGTAAGCGGTGGGCTCTCTCCAGAACCGGGGCCGGTATCTGTCCGCGATCCATTTCTCCATGTAAGAACAGGGGTCGGATCCCTCCTCTCTCCCAGGGATGCCCAGTATGCGCGCATTGCTCCTGCACGCCAAGTCTTCCACGTTATTAGCTAAACTTTTAGCTTCTTCTCAAGTTTATCCGCCGTGGCTTGCAGTCTGTTAACAGCGCCCCCCCCGCGGTGGAGATGCGTTGCTCTGCCTCAGGAACGCGGCCGATGCATTCCTTCAGGTCAGACTGACAGTGGCGGATCTAGAGATTTTTTCCTGGGGTGGCACGACTGTGTCCCCCGCGCCTGTGAGGGGGAGGGGGATTCTAAATCGGCGACTTCTGTTTGAAATGAGTTTGGTGCGGGTCTCATTGACCTTTGCCATGCATGTACATAAAATATACTTTAAAAACATATTATCTGATTTATAAATGGGGTGGCAACAGGGGTGGCAAGACTGTGTCCCAGAGGTGGTAGCTGCCACCCCTGTTGCCACCCTGTAGATCCGCGCCTGCAGCCTGAACATTCCTGATTGCTGCCAATACGCTGTCCACTGCTGTGTAAAGTCTGGTTTGAAGGACAGTACCGCCTCCATGATGTCCGAGGTGGAGGGGTTTCCGTGCTTTCGGTGGAGTCGATGTTACCCGCCTGTGCAGGTGGTGCAGTGCCGTCCTCTTCGGAGTTGGCCGCAGACACGTTTTCTTCAGTACCGAGCCCTCCGGTGGTCTTCTGATCGTCCTTGTTCTTTTTCCTTGTCATGTTTGCTTATTCAAGCTTAACATCAGGAGATGCTTTGCTTGTTAAGGCGGGTAGGGACGTTTAAAGTGTTAAAGTTGTAGGATTGAGAAACCGCGACTGCTCAACACGCCGCCATTACCGGAAGTCCACTCTATACTGTAACGTGCATGGGTAAGAAGACACGCTGGCCGCTGGCTGGCGGGTCTGACCCTTTAGTCTAGCGGTTAGCGATGCCTCCTGCGGTGCGGGCGGTGGAGGTTTAACAGTTTTTCGGAGCAGCTATAGTGGTTTCCCGCCGGTTTCCCACCTTGGTACTTTCTGAATTACAGCCTACAAACGAGTACCAGCAGGAGTCACTGCGCTGTCACACAGCAACGCAAACACCAGGAGACATTTTAGCAATAAAAATGACTGTATATTTAATATCTTCCTCTTCTTGCGGCTTGTTCCGTTTCTCAGGGGTCTTCACAGTGGATGTTATAGTTTCCACCGGTACCCCGTGAGGGCACAGTACCAATGGCGGCCATTGTCAACCCGGGCCTCGACCGATTTGGTACGGGCTACTCCATCCACATACTGAGTTGGCAAAATGTTACATCGGATGCCCTCCCTGACACAACCGCTAACCCTATGGACGTATATTTTAGTTTATTTCACTGTATATTTACTGTATATTTTTAAAATGACCCCTCTAAATTACTATGACTGCCTCCTGTAGAATCATGTTAGCTCTGGTCCAACCGTGGAGTGTTTTTGAGCCCAGTGAGGAGTGTGGATTTGTCCTCCATTTTGCATTATACTCTAGATCAGTGTTTCTCAACCCGGTCCTCAAGGAACCCCTATCCTGCAGATTTTCATTGTAACCCTGCATAGGTAGCCTTGCTTGTACTTACTCGACCAATCATCTCGCAGCACTTAATTATGCAAGGTGTGCAACATCTGACAAAATTCATATGCTGAATGGTTGAATAACTACAAACAGGTACCTATTCAGGGTTGCAAAGAAAATATACAGGATAGGGGGTCCTTGAGGACAGGGTTGAGAAACACTGCTCAAATGACAAGCTCAAATTGTGTGTCCAGTGTGACGGAAATGATGGATGATTGTGAAAATGAAACTTACAGACGGGTAACAAATTAAAGGAAAAACCAACACAGTGTCTTAGTAAGGTGCTGGGCCACCATGAGCCTCCAGAAGCTTCACTGTGCCTGTCATAGATTCTACAAGTCTCTGAACTCTACTGGAGGGATGGACAACCATTGTGCCAAAGATGCTCCCTCACCTGGTGTTTGGATGACGGTGGTGGAGAGCGCCGTCTAGCACGCTGGTCCAAAACCTCCCACAGATGTTTAACTGGGTTGAGATCTGGTGACTGCGAAGGCCATAGCATATGATCTACATCATTTCCATGCCCATGCTATTCAGTGAGCCCTCGTGCCCTGTGGATGGGGGCATTGTCATCCTGGAAGAGACCCCTCCCATCAGGACAGCGATGTCTCATCATAGGAAAAAGATGACCACTCAGAATGACTTTGTCTTAATTTGCACTGACCCTTCCCTCTAAGGGGAAGAAGTGCACCCAAACCATGGCAGGAAAGTGCCCCCCACAGCATAACAGAGACCCCAGACCCCTTCACTGTAAGGGTCAAACATTCCGTTCTTTTCCTTTCATTTGTCACCCGTCTGTACCTACGCAAAACGCGAGTGGTAAATAGAAAATGGGATTAAATTTAAAGAATTCTGAACTATTCCTTTAATCCATACACACTTTCTACTGTACATATCTTGCCGAAGACGACATAATCACTGAGAAAAACAGAGAAAACCTCGACATCTCTTGTATGAGAGATGCATTGCTTGGTCCAACTCATTAGCGGCTCAGCCTGGGTAGTTTTTTCAAGCGGTAGCAGCTGCGCACATCTCTTCACACGTGTCTGTCTTCATTAGATCAGCACCGGAAGTGCATACTGATCATCTGGAGCTTTGAATGCTGGGATTATTATCAGCGCTACACAAACACTGCAGATGGGTCATTTAGCAAGCTCAGTAGCAGAATCTTGGGTAAAAGTTGTTGCTCGTCAAAACTCACTGGAATTACCACTGTGGGCGGCTTGACCTTTCTTACAAACCCAGATCTTTCCAGCTACATGTCCACACCATCGGCATTCCGTGTGGGATTCTCATGGTGACCTCGTCCCCCTCGACACCTTTCAGAAAGGTTAGGAGATCATGTCATCAACTATGTGACTTGTGGGTGCTAATTTATATAATATATTGTAGCGAATTCGGGGGACAACGCAACCACAGGAGCTGCCGCGGCCGGGACGCGAACCCGTGTCGCCCGCACCGCAGGAGGCGTCGCTAACCGCTAGACTAAAGGGTCAGACCCGCGAGCCAGCGGCCAGCGTGTCTTCTTATCCATGGACGTTACACTATTAATATATACCATCTGAACTTCACCCTCAACCCATGTGTCGACACAGCGCCTGCTGCCTTTAAGGACCTGAACGCTGTGTGTCCGTATCAGTAATGGTCACGTTTTCACAAGGTCACATTTCAAGTTCTAATTAATGACAATTTATGTGGCAAATCTGATTTTTCTTGTTACCTCTTTTTCTTCCCAGTTGTACCTGGCCAATTACTCCACCCTATGAGCGTCCCGGTCTCTGCTCCACCCCCTCTGCCGATCCGGGGAGGGCTGCAGACCACCACATGCCTCCTCCCATACATGTGGAGTCACCAGCCGCTTCCTTTCACCTGACAGTGAGGAGTTTCACCAGGGGGACGTAGCGCGTGGGAGGATCACGCTATTCCGCCAATCCCCCCCCCCCCCCGACCAGAGGAGGCGCTGGTGCAGCGACCAGGACACATACCCACATCCGGCTTCCCAGCCGCAGACACGACCAACTGTGTCTGTAGGGAGGCCCGCCCAAGCCGGAGGCGATTCGAACCGCAGATCCCCGTGTTGGTAGGCACCAGAATAGACCGCTACACTACCCGGACGCCCCCAGAGCTGATGTTTGTGGTCATTGCGCCGCTGATATTGTTTCCATATGTACATTTGGCATTATGGGGATTTAAATGCTCAAGTTGTTTCTGGTTCTGATATCATTCTTACAGGTGTATGAAGAAAGATCGTTTCTTCAGTTTTCTGCCCCAAATACAAACATCCCAACACAGGTGAACTGGTGTGGCATGGTTAAAAATGTCATAACTAAAATATGTTGTATAATTACACAAAGTATCACCACATGATGATGATGATGATTATTATTTTCATTGCTAACATTATTATTCTATTTCATTATATAATCAGGAAACGCTTATAGTAGCCCCTCCCTGTTGGACGCCATTTCCTGTTAGTAGCCCTTCCCTGTTGGACGCCATTTCCTGTTAGTAGCCTCTCCCTGTTGGACGCCATTTCCTGTTAGTAGCCCCTCCCTGTTGGACGCCCTTTCCTGTTAGTAGCCCCTCCCTGTTGTGACCCCATTTCCTGTTAGTAGCCCCTTCCCTGTTGTGACCCCATTTCCTGTTAGTAGCCCCTTCCTTGTTGTGACACCATTTCCTGTTAGCAGCCCCTCCCTGTTGTGACGCCATTTCCTGTTAGTAGCTCCAAAACGTATGTCCCCCCTGACCTCTGTCTCTTTCCCGCTCTGGACATGTAGAAAGAGGTATGTGTTCATTTTGTCTGGCCCTGTAATGTATTTTATCCATCCCTAATGTGTCTTGTGTCTAATGTGGGTCCCAATCCTTGCGTAGGCTACAGCAGGAGCTGATCTGACGTTTTCTGAAACCTGTCCTGTGTTGTTTATGTGCGACAGACAGAATACAGATCCCATGCATGAGAGAAGTTGTCCTGTCTTTCCTACACAACGCAGTGAAACAGTACACCGGCCACTCTGGCATAACATCCACAACTCCACCCGGACAGTACAAGTAAGAAGTAAACAGGAAGTATGGTCAGCAGTCTGAGCAAAGCAATACTGTGATCGTCAGAAGACTCTGACTTGTCCAAGTCACTGGAAACAAGATATGGCGTGACACCCGTCCACATTTACGCCCGTCCACCTTTCAAATGGAAAAGAAGAAGACTCTCAGACGGGATACCGCTAGAAAAGTCATTTGCATGTTAATGCATAATGCATAAATCATTGTGTTTCCTCGTAAGTATCAGCTGACGTAGGGCCGGCGTGGCTCAGGGGTAGAGCGGGTTGTCTAGTAATCAGAGGGTTCCTGGTTCATCTCTTCCAGAGAGCGTGCCAACGTGTCCTTGAGCAAAGACACTGAACCCTGACTGCTCCCGCTGAGCAGGTTGGTGTCTGGCATGGCAGCCTGCACCACCCGTGTGTGAAGGTGTGACAGGGGCTGAATGGGAGGCGTGCACTGGAAAGAGCTTGTAGTGGTGGCTAGAGTAGAACAGCTGTGTGTATAAATACCATGTACTACATGTTTATCATGTACATGTTTACCATCAGGCTACTTCAAGAGCATCTCACCTCATCGGGACAGATATTTACCGCCCCTCCGTAAATACCGCGGATATATTCACTCAGCAGAAGTTGATGTGATTCGCGGAAAAGGGCCCACCCAGTTAATGTGGCGCTGAGGACCCCCGGGAGAGAAACCATGAGAGACACCCAGAGAGCAATGGGGACGGGGGAAGTGATAGAAGAGTGCAGAGATGAGGGAGGACGAGGACATTTCATTTCTCTATCTTTTCTTTTACTGTGCTTTCCGTCCCCTCTCTCTCTCTGTCTCCTTAGCTCTCACCCTCTCTTTAGCTCTCTCTCTCTCCCTCTCTCTCTCTCTCTCCCCCTCTTTTAGCTCGCTCCTTGACAAAACAGATCTGATTTATCTAGTTCAGTTGTTGCTCGGGGGTAAATCTGTGGTCTCGCTATATGCTAGACAAAACTACATGGCCCTCGGTTCACTACATGGCTGGCACATCAGCCAGCTAGCCATCCATCCAGTCAGCCCGTCATCCAGTCAGCCAAACACTCATCGAATTAGGTGGTAAGGTCTTCATACATTAAACTGAATGTGGGCTTGGACGACAACATGAACGCCCTGTTGAGCGGTCAGTCAGTCAGTCTGTCCGTGAGCACATAACGAAGTACGATGATCAGCCAGTGTATCATCAAGCCAGACAGTCTGCAAAACTGTGTTGTGTAGCTTTGGAGCATTTTTCACCCAAAACATCCACCTAAGTCAGGCTGTAGTAACCATCTCAAAATAGGAGCGATATGCATCCAACTAGGGAGGCTTGTCAAACAAGACAATCCACTGCACAAAGGTAATAGTTGAATGACATCACAGTTTTATCCACTGCAATCCAGACGTTGCTCCCAGACACAAGACTTGGTTAACTCCTACTCGCCAAGCAGTCTCACACTTTGGTGCTTCCACAGCAGGCCATATGGTGGCTCCTAACATGGGATGGCCCAAACCTGACACCTGTCTAGCTGAGCTGAACAAAACAACCCTTTCTTTAGAACCTGTCTCTCTTGCTCAGGCTCTTGCTCACCTGATGTGATCAGAACCCATATCTCACCACACTCTTGCTCACATGATGTGATCAGAACCAGTCTCTCACCGGGCTCTTGCTCACCTGATGTGATCAGAACCCATATCTTACCACACTCTTGCTCACCTGATGTGATCAGAACCAGTCTCTCACCGGGCTCTTGCTCACCTGATGTGATCAGAACCCATATCTCACCACACTCTTGCTCACCTGATGTGATCAGAACCCGTCTCTCACCACACTCTTGCTCACCTGATGTGATCAGAACCCGTCTCTCACCACACTCTTGCTCACCTGATGTGATCAGAACCCATATCTCACCACACTCTTGCTCACCTGATGTGATCAGAACTCGTCTCTCACTGGGCTCTTGCTCACCTGATGTGATCAGAACCCATATCTTACCACACTCTTGCTCACCTGATGTGATCAGAACCAGTCTCTCACCGGGCTCTTGCTCACCTGATGTGATCAGAACCCATATCTCACCACACTCTTGCTCACCTGATGTAATCAGAACCCGTCTCTCACCACACTCTTGCTCACCTGATGTGATCAGAACCCGTCTCTCACCACACTCTTGCTCACCTGATGTGATCAGAACCCATCTCTCACCACACTCTTGCTCACCTGATGTGATCAGAACCCATCTCTCACCACACTCTTGCTCACCTGATGTGATCAGAACCAGTCTCTCACCGGGCTCTTGCTCACCTGATGTGATCAGAACCCATATCTCACCACACTCTTGCTCACCTAATGTGATCAGAACCCGTCTCTCACTGGGCTCTTGCTCACCTGATGTGATCAGAACCCGTCTCTCACCACACTCTTGCTCACATGATGTGATCAGAACCAGTCTCTCACCGGGCTCTTGCTCACCTGATGTGATCAGAACCCATATCTTACCACACTCTTGCTCACCTGATGTGATCAGAACCAGTCTCTCACTGGGCTCTTGCTCACCTGATGTGATCAGAACTCGTCTCTCACTGGGCTCTTGCTCACCTGATGTGATCAGAACCCGTCTCTCACTGGGCTCTTGCTCACCTGATGTGATCAGAACCCATCTCTCACCACACTCTTGCTCACCTGATGTGATCAGAACTCGTCTCTCACTGGGCTCTTGCTCACCTGATGTGATCAGAACCAGTCTCTCACCGGGCTCTTGCTCACCTGATGTGATCAGAACCCATATCTCACCACACTCTTGCTCACCTAATGTGATCAGAACCCGTCTCTCACTGGGCTCTTGCTCACCTGATGTGATCAGAACTCGTCTCTCACTGGGCTCTTGCTCACCTGATGTGATCAGAACCCGTCTCTCACCACACTCTTGCTCACCTGATGTGATCAGAACCCGTCTCTCACTGGGCTCTTGCTCACCTGATGTGATCAGAACCCGTCTCTCACCACACTCTTGCTCACCTGATGTGATCAGAACCCGTCTCTCACCGGGCTCTTGCTCACCTGATGTGATCAGAACCCATATCTCACCACACTCTTGCTCACCTGATGTGCAGAGTTCTTCTAAAATAGACCGTAAGTTAGCCAGGGAGCAAACTTGCCAACCAACACCTCACAAATTACAACAAAAGTAAAGTTTTTTGTCAACCTTTTCTTGGTAAATCTTTTCATTTGTAAGTCGTATTTACAAATAACTGAAATACCTGAATTAACTTTATTTTATTCATATATGTATTAGTTTATTTGTCAGGGAAAATGCAAAAACATTGTAACCAATTACTAATAACACGATACAGATGTGTTGCTTATAGGATTTCTAGCCAAGGCTAATTTGCGACCCCTATCCCTGGTTAGGCTTTTCTACTTAAAAGTGATCACAACACAGTATCATCATTACCAAAGGTGCATTAGTTAAATCGAGCTCATTATAGATAGTGACATTCTCATACATGTGACATGGTCTTACAAAAATTACAATATTTACATCACATCACAGCCATTTCATATGTTTTGTGAAGTCTGTGTGCACGTGGGTGTGTTCCCTAATTCATGGCAATGTATATGTACATGTACATAATGTGTATAGGTGTGTGTGTGTTCGTGTGCATGCATGCACGTAATCTTTATGAGTATGTTTGCTTGTATATATGTGCCTGTTCCTCTGTGTGCACATGTTCATGTGCATGTTGTATGTGCACAAGTGCATCATCGGTGATCAGTGATGCATGTTTGGTTTTGTTTCAGCCAGTCTTTTACCTTTTCATTGAACGTTTTCAGATCAGTTTGTGTCCTTATTTCTGTTGGTAAGGCATTGCAGAAATGCATCCCTTTTACTGAAAAAGATGACAGACCGAAAGTAGTTTTGCACTGTGCCACCCTGCAGTTGCCATTTGCTGATCCGCTACTGGCAATTCTATTAGTGTTTGGTCTTGTGACATAAGAACAGACAAAGTACAGCCTGGGCAAGATTGTGCAGTCATTTAAAAATCAATTTGATAAAAGAAAACCTGATAAAGCTGTCATAGCTGAGCAACTTGTACATTTTCAGAATTATACAGTGGTGCCATTTCGTTTGTTTTTGATCCATTCTATTCAGTGCTTTTCATAGACAACACAATAGGATAAATGTGAAAATGTCATGGCATGCATGAACAGTTGCGCTGCCTTAAGGGTTGTGTGATGTCTTATCACTCTAAAACAGATCAGATTTGTCTTTACTGTCTTGCATCGCTTTTTAACATGTTTATCAAATTTGAGACGGGAGTCCAAATTAACACCTCACAATTTGAAATCACTGCCTCCCTTTTTTCCCCCGCTTGATCCATTTTAATTGCAAGCTTATCTTTTGCTTTCCTTCTCATGGAAAACACATGGACACAGTCTTTCGTTTGTTAATGTCTCTGCTGCGACACGGGGTTTTTAGCTGATACATAAATGACTGTGTCATCAGTGTACATTTGACAAACAGCTCTTTCACAGTATGTTGGTAAATCATTTATGTATAAGCTGAAAAGCAACGGCCCCAAGATCGAGCCTTGTAGAATACCCATTCTGGATCGTTTGGCAATTGAATGGTTTACATTTGATTTTAACACAGCTGTTCTCTACATTTGAGATGCAAATCAGCCGGTTGCATGCTCTGAAAAATTGAAGGTGCTAAGTTTGTTCAGAAGTATGTCATGGTTCATGGTGTCAAAAGCCTTTTTAAGGTCTAAAGATGCCGCTACCACTACATTACCCTTGTCTAGTGAGCTCTTGATGTTTTCAGTGAGGTAGTAGTTGGCCATTTCTGTTGAGTACCCTGGCCTAAATCCAAATTGTTTAGGATAAATAAGTTCATTGCTTCGAAGGTGGTCAACCAGTTGGTTCTGCAATAGCTTTTTGCAGGACGTTTGAGAGAATGGAAAGAATAGAAATTGGTCTATGCGGCATCTGGGTAGCGTGGCAGTCTATTTCGTTGCCCCCCAACATGGGGATCACTGGTTCGAATCCCCGTGTTACCTCCGACTTGGTCAGGCGTCCCTACAGATACAATTGACCATGTCGGCAGGTGGGAAGGCGGATTTGGGTATATGTCCTGGCCGCTACACTAGCACCTCCTCTGGCCGGTCGGGGCACCTGTTCAGGGGGGAGGGGAAACTGGGGGGAATAGCATGATCCTCCTACCCACTACTTCCTCCCTGGTGAAACTCCTCATTTTCAGGTGAAAAGAAGCGGCTGGTGAATCCACATGTATCCGAGGAGACATGCAGTAGTCTGCAGTCCTCCCTGGATCAGCAGAGGGGGTGGAGCAGCGACCAGGATGGCTCGGAAGAGTGGGGTAGTTAGCCGGATACAATTTGGCAGAAAAATAGGGGGAACCCCCCCCCAAAAAAAAAAAAATTGGTATATAATTGCCTAGTTGATCTGGTGCTCCAGCCTTAAAAAAATGGCAGGATGATCGCTGATTTACAGCTTTGTGGGAATTTACCAGTGATGATGGAAAGGTTTATCAGATTGGTTATAGGTTTGATCAGGGTGAAGCTGTGTGTTGTGATATGAGCAGTATCCAACCTAAGAAATATCCTCTGCCTTTGACTTACTTAATTTCGTGATGATTTTACCGACTTTCTCCTGGTCAGCCTCCTTGATATACTTGTTTTACAATCATGCAGCGATTTACATCTACAGTTCTCTAGAATAGCAACACAAGTCGCATGGGTTATAAAAAAGTATAAAGGTTCTGGTATTATAGCATGCAAACCAAAATGAGTGCTGTCACTACTCAACAATGCTAAAGTTTTGGACTTTGAGACAAAAAAGGGGAAGGCAAAGAATAATGGAAGAAAGGAAGAGTATTGACGCATTGCGTGTAGGGATGCAGAAGAGGCTGGGTGGGTGGAAATAGGATTGGACAGGATGGAACGGTGGACAGCGTGATGGAGACAGACATTTGAGATGAAATAGTACTGCTCCTGTCAGAACAGATTAACAGCTGGACAACAGCAGGCACAAAAAAAGGAAGATCCCATGTGATAAGCAAGGAGAGGGAAAGGGTAGGGGACAGAGGGAAAGAGGACAGGGAGTCGAGTTTCGCAGGACTCAGCATGTCACTAAACTACAAAAACATTCTTTAGATGTTCATGGTTTACATGGTGCTGCGAAAGGGAAATGGTGGCAAAAAGTCTTTTGAATGACAAATCACAACAAACTGAGGTCTGAGGACAAAACTGGGTGCATTTGTCTGAGCACAGTTAACAGACAGGGAGTGTAATAAGCACTGAACAGTTAATAGACAGGGAGTCTCATAAGCACTGAACAGTTAATGGACAGGGAGACTTAATAATCACTGAACAGTTAATGGACAGGGAGTCTAATAAGCATTGAAAAGTTAATAGACAGGGAGTCTAATAAGCACTGAACAGTCAATAGACAGGGAGTCTAATAAGCACTGAACAGTTAATAGACAGGGAGTCTAATAAGCACTGAACAGTTAATAGACAGGGAGTCTAATAAGCACTGAACAGTTAATAGACAGTGAGTCTAATAAGCACTGAACAGTCAATAGACAGGGAGTCTAATAAGCACTGAACAGTTAATAGACATGGAGTCTCATAAGCACTGAACAATTAATAGACAGTGAGTCTAATAAGCACTGAACAGTTAATAGACAGTGAGTCTAATAAGCACTGAACAGTCAATAGACAGGGAGTCTAATAAGCACTGAACAGTTAATGGACAGTGAGTCTAATAAGCACTGAACAGTCAATAGACAGGGACTCTAATAAGCACTGAACAGTTAATAGACAGTGAGTCTAATAAGCACTGAACAGTTAATAGACAGGGAGTCTAATAAGCACTGAACAGTTAATAGACAGTGAGTCTAATAAGCACTGAACAGTTAATAGACAGTGAGTCTAATAAGCACTGAACAGTTAATAGACAGGGAGTCTAATAAGCATTGAACAGTTAACAGATAGGGAGTCTAATAAGCACTGAACAGTTAACAGACAGGGAGTCTAATAAGCACTGAACAGTCAACAGACAGGGAGTGTAATAAGCACTGAACAGTCAACAGACAGGGAGTCTAATAAGCACTGAACAGTCAACAGACAGGGAGTCTAATAAGCACTGAACAGTTAACAGACAGGGAGTCTCATAAGCACTGAACAGTTAACAGACAGGGAGTCTAATTGAACAGTTAATAGACAGGGAGTCTAATAAGCATTGAACAGTTAATAGACAGGGAGTCTCATAAGCACTGAACAGTTAATAGACAGGGAGTGTAATAAGCACTGAACAGTCAACAGACAGGGAGTCTCATAAGCACTGAACAGTTAATAGACAGTGAGTCTAATAAGCACTGAACAGTCAATAGACAGGGAGTCTAATAAGCACTGAACAGTTAATAGACATGGAGTCTCATAAGCACTGAACAATTAATAGACAGTGAGTCTAATAAGCACTGAACAGTTAATAGACAGTGAGTCTAATAAGCACTGAACAGTCAATAGACAGGGAGTCTAATAAGCACTGAACAGTTAATGGACAGTGAGTCTAATAAGCACTGAACAGTCAATAGACAGGGACTCTAATAAGCACTGAACAGTTAATAGACAGTGAGTCTAATAAGCACTGAACAGTTAATAGACAGGGAGTCTAATAAGCACTGAACAGTTAATAGACAGTGAGTCTAATAAGCACTGAACAGTTAATAGACAGTGAGTCTAATAAGCACTGAACAGTTAATAGACAGGGAGTCTAATAAGCATTGAACAGTTAACAGACAGGGAGTCTAATAAGCACTGAACAGTTAACAGACAGGGAGTCTAATAAGCACTGAACAGTCAACAGACAGGGAGTGTAATAAGCACTGAACAGTCAACAGACAGGGAGTCTAATAAGCACTGAACAGTCAACAGACAGGGAGTCTAATAAGCACTGAACAGTTAACAGACAGGGAGTCTAATAAGCACTGAACAGTTAACAGACAGGGAGTCTAATTGAACAGTTAATAGACAGGGAGTCTAATAAGCATTGAACAGTTAATAGACAGGGAGTCTCATAAGCACTGAACAGTTAATAGACAGGGAGTGTAATAAGCACTGAACAGTCAACAGACAGGGAGTCTCATTGAACAGTTAATAGACAGGGAGTCTAATAAGCATTGAACAGTTAATAGACAAGGAGTCTAATAAGCACTGGACAGTCAACAGACAGGGAGTCTCATAAGCACTGAACAGTTAACAGACAGGGAGTCTCATAAGCACTGAACAGTTAATAGATAGTGGTTTAATAAGCACTGAACAGTTAACAGACAGGGAGTCTAATAAGCATTGAACAGATAACAGATAGGAAGTCTAATAAGCACTGAACAGTTAATAGATAGGGACTCTAACAAGCACTGAACAGTTAACAGATAGGGAGTCTAATAAGCATTGAACAGTTACTAGACAGGGAGTCTAATAAGCACTGAACAGTCAACAGACAGGGAGTCTAATAAGCACTGAACAGTTAATAGACAGGGAGTCTCATAAGCACTGAACAGTTAACAGACAGGGAGTCTAATAGGCATTGAATAGTTAACAGACAGGGAGTCTAATAAGTACTGAACAGTTAATAGACAGGGAGTCTCATAAACACTGAACAGTCAACAGACAGGGAGTCTCATAAGCACTGAACAGTTAATAGACAGGGAGTCTAATAAGTACTGAACAGTTAACAGACAGGGAGTCTAATTGAACAGTTAATAGACAGGGAGTCTAATAAGCATTGAACAGTTAATAGACAGGGAGTCTAATAAGCACTGAACAGTCAACAGACAGGGAGTCTAATAAGCACTGAACAGTCAACAGACAGGGAGTCTAATAAGCATTGAACAGTTAATAGACAGGGAGTCTAATAAGCATGGAACAGTTAACAGACAGGGAGTCTAATAAGCATTGAACAGTTAATAGACAAGGAGTCTAATAAGCACTGAACAGTCAACAGACAGGGAGTCTCATAAGCACTGAACAGTTAACAGACAGGGAGTCTAATAAGCACTGAACAGTTAACAGACAGGGAGTCTAATAAGCACTGAACAGTTACTAGACAGGGAGTCTCATAAGCACTGTACAGTTAACAGACAGGGAGTCTAATAAGCACTGAACAGTTAACAGACAGGGAGTCTCATAAGCACTGAACAGTCAACAGACAGGGAGTCTCATAAGCACTGAACAGTTAACAGACAGGGAGTCTCATAAGCACTGAACAGTTAATAGATAGTGGTTTAATAAACACTGAACAGTTAACAGACAGGGAGTCTAATAAGCATTGAAAAGATAACAGATAGGAAGTCTAACAAGCACTGAACAGTTAACAGATAGGGAGTCTAATAAGCACTGAACAGTTACTAGACAGGGAGTCTAATAAGCACTGAACAGTCAACAGACAGGGAGTCTTATAAGCATTGAACAGTTAACAGACAGGGAGTCTAATAAGTACTGAACAGTTAATAGACAGGGAGTCTCATAAGCACTGAACAGTCAACAGACAGGGAGTCTCATAAGCACTGAACAGTTAATAGACGGAGTCTAATAAGTACTGAACAGTTAACAGACAGGGAGTCTAATTGAACAGTTAATAGACAGGGAGTCTAATAAGCATCGAACAGTTAATAGACAGGGAGTCTAATAAGCACTGAACAGTCAACAGACATGGAGTCTAATAAGCACTGAACAGTCAACAGACAGGGAGTCTAATAAGCATTGAACAGTTAATAGACAGGGAGTCTAATACGCATTGAACAGTTAACAGACAGGGAGTCTCATAAGCACTGAACAGTTAATAGACAGGGAGTCTAATAAGTACTGAACAGTTAACAGACAGGGAGTCTAATTGAACAGTTAATAGACAGGGAGTCTAATAAGCATTGAACAGTTAATAGACAGGGAGTCTAATAAGCACTGAACAGTCAACAGACAGGGAGTCTAATAAGCACTGAACAGTCAACAGACAGGGAGTCTAATAAGCATTGAACAGTTAATAGACAGGGAGTCTAATAAGCATGGAACAGTTAACAGACAGGGAGTCTAATAAGCATTGAACAGTTAATAGACAAGGAGTCTAATAAGCACTGAACAGTCAACAGACAGGGAGTCTCATAAGCACTGAACAGTTAACAGACAGGGAGTCTAATAAGCACTGAACAGTTAACAGACAGGGAGTCTAATAAGCACTGAACAGTTACTAGACAGGGAGTCTCATAAGCACTGTACAGTTAACAGACAGGGAGTCTAATAAGCACTGAACAGTTAACAGACAGGGAGTCTCATAAGCACTGAACAGTCAACAGACAGGGAGTCTCATAAGCACTGAACAGTTAACAGACAGGGAGTCTCATAAGCACTGAACAGTTAATAGATAGTGGTTTAATAAACACTGAACAGTTAACAGACAGGGAGTCTAATAAGCATTGAAAAGATAACAGATAGGAAGTCTAACAAGCACTGAACAGTTAACAGATAGGGAGTCTAATAAGCACTGAACAGTTACTAGACAGGGAGTCTAATAAGCACTGAACAGTCAACAGACAGGGAGTCTTATAAGCATTGAACAGTTAACAGACAGGGAGTCTAATAAGTACTGAACAGTTAATAGACAGGGAGTCTCATAAGCACTGAACAGTCAACAGACAGGGAGTCTCATAAGCACTGAACAGTTAATAGACGGAGTCTAATAAGTACTGAACAGTTAACAGACAGGGAGTCTAATTGAACAGTTAATAGACAGGGAGTCTAATAAGCATTGAACAGTTAATAGACAGGGAGTCTAATAAGCACTGAACAGTCAACAGACATGGAGTCTAATAAGCACTGAACAGTCAACAGACAGGGAGTCTAATAAGCATTGAACAGTTAATAGACAGGGAGTCTAATACGCATTGAACAGTTAACAGACAGGGAGTCTAATAAGCATTGAACAGTTAACAGACAGGGAGTCTAATAAGCATTGAACAGTTAATAGACAAGGAGTCTAATAAGCACTGAACAGTCAACAGACAGGGAGTCTCATAAGCACTGAACAGTTAACAGACAGGGAGTCTCATAAGCACTGTACAGTTAACAGACAGGGAGTCTAATAAGCACTGAACATTTACTAGACAGGGAGTCTCATAAGCACTGTAAAGTTAACAGACAGGGAGTGTAATAAGCACTGAACAGTTAACAGACAGGGAGTCTCATAAGCACTGAACAGTTAACAGACAGGGAGTCTAATAAGCACTGAACAGTTAACAGACAGGGAGTCTCATAAGCACTGAACAGTTAACAGACAGGGAGTCATAAGCACTGAACAGTTAACAGACAGGGAGTCTAATAAGCACTGAACAGATAACAGATAGGAAGTCTAATAAGCACTGAACAGTTAATAGATAGGGACTCTAACAAGCACTGAACAGTTAACAGATAGGGAGTCTAATAAGCATTGAACAGTTACTAGACAGGGAGTCTAATAGGCATTGAATAGTTAACAGACAGGGAGTCTAATAAGTACTGAACAGTTAATAGACAGGGAGTCTCATAAACACTGAACAGTCAACATACAGGGAGTCTCATAAGCACTGAACAGTTAATAGACAGGGAGTCTAATAAGTACTGAACAGTTAACAGACAGGGAGTCTAATTGAACGGTTAATAGACAGGGAGTCTAATAAGCATTGAACAGTTAATAGACAGGGAGTCTAATAAGCACTGAACAGTCAACAGACAGGGAGTCTAATAAGCATTGAACAGTTAATAGACAGGGAGTCTAATAAGCATGGAACAGTTAACAGACAGGGAGTCTAATAAGCATTGAACAGTTAACAGACAGGGAGTCTCATAAGCACTGAACAGTCAACAGACAGGGAGTCTCATAAGCACTGAACAGTTAACAGACAGGGAGTCTCATAAGCACTGAACAGTTAATAGATAGTGGTTTAATAAACACTGAACAGTTAACAGACAGGGAGTCTAATAAGCATTGAAAAGATAACAGATAGGAAGTCTAACAAGCACTGAACAGTTAACAGATAGGGAGTCTAATAAGCACTGAACAGTTACTAGACAGGGAGTCTAATAAGCACTGAACAGTCAACAGACAGGGAGTCTAATAAGCATTGAACAGTTAACAGACAGGGAGTCTAATAAGTACTGAACAGTTAATAGACAGGGAGTCTAATAAGCATTGAACAGTTAACAGACATGGAGTCTAATAAGCACTGAACAGTCAACAGACAGGGAGTCTAATAAGCATTGAACATTTAATAGACAGGGAGTCTAATAAGCACTGAACAGTTACTAGACAGGGAGTCTATTAAGCACTGAACAGTCAACAGACAGGGAGTCTCATAAGCACTTAAAAGTTAACAGACAGGGAGTAATAAGCACTGAACAGTTAATAGACAGGGAGTCTAATAAGCACTGAACAGTTACTAGACAGGGAGTCTAATAAGCACTGAACAGTTAACAGACAGGGAGTCTCGTAAGCACTTAACAGTTAATAGATAGGGGTTTAATAAGCACTGAGCAGTTAATAAACAGGGAGTCTAATAAGCATTGAACAAAAATATAGCTGAATTACACCGTTGCTGGTCATGCTATAAAATATGATGCAGTGTTTGCTCGCAAAATAAATACTTGTAGGTGGGTACTTGCAAACTGGAGTGCCATTAACTAACGCTTAGATGTTTCGGTGAACAACATCCTCCGTTACTGTAGTGTATATCAGCTCTTTGTAGAAATGGTCTTAAATAACATCTTTTCTGAGTGGCTGCATCTGCTGTAACAAAGCTACTGAGACAGGAGCACCACGCACCAAAAGAACAGTTACCATGCTGGGGAGGCACTATGCACCATACACATCTGTTTAACACTGTGCCACATTAAGTTAGCATCACACGTTTTGCTTCCTCAGTTACAAATATATAAAATCTCATCAGTTTGTCAGTACAAACTATTACTTGGCTTTAAGAACATGGTTGCAAAGCAAAAAGGTTATATTGCTACCTGGTGAAAGAAGTTCCACAGGGGCTGATAATAATCACACAATGTTGTGGTGATGATACACATTAACAAGCTGCTCTACTCTGTCCTGACTCCATGTCTGGCCAAGAGTGGCTTGATAACTGGCAGACCTGTTCTTTGCCACCACATTAGTTTCAGAAAACTCAATCACTATAAAGTCATTGGAAATGATGCTGTCACACACACACACACACACACACATATAATACACATGAACAAATAAAAAGCTAGTTTCTTCAGCGGCACTGAAGCAGAACAGTCGTGGCCATGCTATTAACATTCTAGTACTATGGTGATCATGGTAGTACTATGATTACTATGATAATCATGCTAGTACTATGATGATAATGCTAGTACTATGATGACTATGATGATCATGCTAGTATTATGATGACTATGATGATCATACTAGTACCACGATGACTATGATGATCATGCTATAACTATGATGACTATGATGATCATGCTAGTACTGTCATGACTATGATGATCATGCTAGTACCATGATGACTATGATGATCATGCTATAGCTATGATGACTATGATAATCATGCTATAACTATGATTAATATGATGATCATGCTAGTACAGTCATGACTATGATGATCATGCTAGTACCATGATGACTGTGATGGTCATGCTAGTACCACGATGACTATGATGATCATGTTAGTATTATGATGACTATGATGATAATGCTAGTACCATGATGACTATGATGATCATGCTAGTATTATGATGACTATGCTGATCATGCTAGTACCATGATGACTATGTTGATCGTGCTAGTGCTATGATGACATGATGATCATGCTAGTACCATGATGAATATGATGATCATGCTAGTACTGTCATGACTATGATGATCATGCTAGTACCACGATGACTATGATGATCATACTAGGACCATCATGACTATGATGATCATGTTAGTACCATGATGACTATGATAATCATGCTACTACCATGAGTACTATGATGATCATGCTACTACCATGATGACTATGATGATCATGCTTGTACTATGAAGACTATGATAATCATGCTAGTACTATGATGACTATTGATCATGGTAGAACTATGGTGACTATGATGATCATGCTAGTACCATGAGTACTTTGATGATCATGCTACTACTAGTATGAGTACTATGATGATCACGCAGGATGAAGGAAAACACCTTGACAGGCAGACTGTCAGTGTGCATATAGGTACTTTACTATTCAGAACAAACTAAACTGGTGGGAGAATAAGTAACAGAACAACTACATAAGACTGATTCTTGAACTGAATCTTAGCCTTAAATATAAATTTAATCAATTCGGAAGAGAGAAACTTGTAAATATGAAATAAAGTGTGCTTGTGTGTTTGTGATTGTGTGTTTTACATGTAAACATATGCCACATGGCTAGATGGGGAGAGAGAGAGAGACAGAGAGAGAGAGATATGGAACAAGAGAAAGGAAGATATTCAGGAGTAAAGATGTCAGTGTACTTTATTAGGATACAGTAATAATATTTATCAGGATACAGTAATAATATTTAGCTGGATACAGTAATAATATTTAGCTGGATACAGTAATACTACACTTATTTTATCAGCTTGTCACAGTGTTCATGACCACAGACACTCAGCTGAGAGACGCCCAACTACTTTAACCATATCCACACTGATCTCACTGCTGCTAACTGGGACATTATATAGGTCTGCGTGTGTGTGTGTGTGTGTGTGTGTGTGTGTGTGTGTGTGTGTGTGTGTGTGTGTGTGTGTGTGTGTGTGTGTGTGTGTGTGTGTGTGTGTGTGTGTGTGTGTGTGAGAGAGAGAGAAAGAGAGAGAGACAGAGAGAGAGAGAGAGAGAGAGATACATAGCCTGGGAACAGCAGCCTGAAAGTATGCCATGGGAAATGTCATATTTTCATTTCTGCTTGTTAAACACACGCGCGCGCACACACACACACATACAAACACACACACACACTCACACTCATACATACATACATACATACTACATAAATACATACATATATACATTTGTAGCTGTCATCAGAGTTTGTTAATTAACGGAAGTATAACTAAGAACATACACATAACAACATGTGTTATAAGGCCTGTCTAATATTTCCATAGTTTCCAACCAAGTTGTTGTGTCGCAAGGTGATCAGCTTGGTATTGTTGGTTGCATGCTATGCATGATCACAGGAGGTAGCAGGTGTCCGGTTCAGCGGAGGATGGTGGTTAAATGTTGCTGTATATTAGAGTTCCTGCAGACTGTATGTTAAAGTTCCTGCAGACTGTATATTAAAGTTCCTGCAGACTGTATGTTAAAGTTCCTGCAGACTGTATATTAGAGTTCATACAGACTGTATATTAGAGTTCATACAGACTGTATATTAGAGTTCATACAGACTGTATATTAGAGTTCATACAGACTGTATATTAGAGTTCCTGCAGACTGTATGTTAAAGTTCCTGCAGACTGTATATTAAAGTTCCTGCAGACTGTATGTTAAAGTTCCTGCAGACTGTATATTAAAGTTCCTGCAGACTGTATGTTAAAGTTCCTGCAGACTGTATGTTAAAGTTCCTGCAGACTGTATATTAGAGTTCATACAGACTGTATATTAGAGTTCATACAGACTGTATATTAGAGTTCATGCAGACTGTATATTAAAGTTCCTGCAGACTGTATGTTAAAGGTCCTGCAGACTGTATGTTAAAGGTCCTGCAGACTGTATGTTAAAGTTCCTGCAGACTGTATATTAGAGTTCATACAGACTGTATATTAGAGTTCATACAGACTGTATATTAGAGTTCCTGCAGACTGTATGTTAAAGTTCCTGCAGACTGTATATTAAAGTTCCTGCAGACTGTATATTAAAGTTCCTGCAGACTGTATGTTAAAGTTCCTGCAGACTGTATATTAGAGTTCCTGCAGACTGTATATTAAAGGTCCTGCAGACTGTATGTTAAAGGTCCTGCAGACTGTATATTAAAGTTCCTGCAGACTGTATATTAAAGTTCCTGCAGACTGTATATTAGAGTTCCTGCAGACTGTATGTTAAAGTTCCTGCAGACTGTATGTTAAAGTTCCTGCAGACTGTATATTAAAGTTCCTGCAGACTGTATATTAGAGTTCATGCAGACTGTATATTAGAGTTCATACAGACTGTATATTAAAGTTCCTGCAGACTGTATGTTAAAGGTCCTGCAGACTGTATGTTAAAGGTCCTGCTGACTGTATGTTAAAGTTCCTGCAGACTGTATATTAGAGTTCATACAGACTGTATATTAGAGTTCATACAGACTGTATATTAGAGTTCATACAGACTGTATATTAGAGTTCATGCAGACTGTATATTAAAGTTCCTGCAGACTGTATATTAGAGTTCCTGCAGACTGTATGTTAAAGTTCCTGCAGACTGTATATTAGAGTTCCTGCAGACTGTATGTTAAAGTTCCTGCAGACTGTATATTAAAGTTCCTGCAGACTGTATATTAAAGTTCCTGCAGACTGTATATTAGAGTTCCTGCAGACTGTATGTTAAAGTTCCTGCAGACTGTATATTAAAGTTCCTGCAGACTGTATATTAAAGTTCCTGCAGACTGTATATTAGAGTTCCTGCAGACTGTATATTAAAGTTCCTGCAGACTGTATGTTAAAGTTCCTGCAGACTGTATATTAAAGGTCCTGCAGACTGTATGTTAAAGGTCCTGCAGACTGTATGTTAAAGGTCCTGCAGACTGTATGTTAAAGTTCCTGCAGACTGTATATTAGAGTTCATACAGACTGTATATTAGAGTTCATACAGACTGTATATTAGAGTTCATACAGACTGTATATTAGAGTTCATGCAGACTGTATATTAAAGTTCCTGCAGACTGTATATTAGAGTTCATACAGACTGTATATTAAAGTTCCTGCAGACTGTATATTAGAGTTCCTGCAGACTGTATGTTAAAGTTCCTGCAGACTGTATATTAAAGTTCCTGCAGACTGTATATTAAAGTTCCTGCAGACTGTATATTAGAGTTCCTGCAGACTGTATATTAAAGTTCCTGCAGACTGTATATTAAAGTTCCTGCAGACTGTATATTAAAGTTCCTGCAGACTGTATATTAGAGTTCCTGCAGACTGTATGTTAAAGTTCCTGCAGACTGTATATTAAAGTTCCTGCAGACTGTATATTAAAGTTCCTGCAGACTGTATGTTAAAGTTCCTGCAGACTGTATATTAAAGTTCCTGCAGACTGTATATTAGAGTTCATGCAGACTGTATATTAAAGTTCCTGCAGACTGGAATGAAGTGAAGACTTGTAAAGCGTGAAGTTTCTTTTCTTCACACGGCCAGTGAGTCCTCACTACAACCCCCTCCAGTTAAATCCCCAACACGAGGCGGTCTTCTGCTTGCAGGCATGGGTGTCAGGAGGGGGATGCTGGGACTGTGAGGTCATGGGAAGCACGTGCGCCCAGAGGCGTGAGGGAGCTGATATGGTTCCCGAAGGAGGGGGGTAGTGTAACGACCCTGAATGAGTACACATCTAGCCCGCTGGCATGGGGTCGGGCCCTTTAGCCCTTTAGCTGCGGTGGTTCCAGCTGCCCCCTGAATTCATTCGTAGCGAATTAGCCGGTCTGCATAGACTAAGCTAACTGCTAGCCCATGCAGACCGGCAGTTCCTGCAGTCATGCTGGCTGGCGTTCGTTCTCCTGGACAGTGTTTTTTTTTGTTTAGTTTAGATGTGTTAGTTTGGATACGTGTGCTCTTGAAGTTCTTGTTGTCTTTGGATATGTGTTGTAGTCTTTGTGTTGCACTGCTGTGGGCTGGGAAACCATGCTCTGTTTCACTGCATGTGTGCAGATGCATGAGATGAAACAAGTGTTTCTGAGACATGGACGGGCTGTAGCGAATCCTGGGGGCAGCCGGGAGCCGCTGCAGCCGGGATGCGACCACGTTAATCAGTCGACTAAAGTGTCCCACAAGTTAGCCGAAGGCTAGCAAGTCTCCTTATCCGTGGTTGTTACACACCACCCCCATACCTCTGGGCGCACGCGCTTACCATGGCCTCACCATCCCCCTTCTGACACCAATGTAGCGAATTCGGGGGGCAGCCAGGACGCGGACCCGGATCTCTCGCACCACGGGCGACTACTTTAACCAGTTGACTAAAGGGCCCAACTCGTTAGCCAAGGGCTAGCAAGTCATCTGAGGCCGTTACAGTTCATACATACATATTAATTATAAACTATTTATTGGGCAAAGTTAGCCCTGTGATGGCCTGGCGGCCTGTCCAGGGTGTCTTCCTGCCTGCCGCCCAATGACTGCTGGCTCCAGCATTGCCACGACCCTGAGAGCAGAACAAGTGGTTTGGATAATGGACAGATTATCAGACACAGTTTTCAGTTCTACCCAGTGGCTTCAAACCATTACTAGAGTCCTGAAAAGTCCGTATAGTATCTTTACCTATATCTCTATCTCTATCTCTCTCTCTCTCTCTCTCTCTCTCTCTCTCTCTCTCTCTCTCTCTCTCTCTCTCTCTCTCTCTCTGTATATATATATATATATATATATATATATATATACTATATCCAGTGTGTTAAGTGAATTCTTTCTGAGACAGTACAGTACACACACATATATATAGTTTTGCTTGTTATGTGTGCTTGTGTTGCAAAAAAATGCTTTGTCGCTAACATCACTTCTCTGGCCCTTATGGGTGATAAAATATTTTTCTGGGATCATTTTAGAACTAGTAGCCTACATTTAGACAATCACAGTCATCTTGTATGACAAACTATTATTAAAAATGATAAATTACAGCTGCCAAAACATCCCAGAAATCAAGATGCAGATGTAAACAATAGGCCAGTTGAAACTTTGCTGCTGACAGAAATTCAATGCAAGTGAGGCATTCACATAATCACATTACAACCCCGAGTTCGCAGCACAATGGTGGATTACATCACTGATTTGATGTTTGGCTGAGCATTCAGTTATCTGTAACCCGGTTTTTGCAACTCCAGTTCCCTACATGATGCACACCTCATCAGTCTAATCACAGACACACTCAGCTTAACACTGGTTTAACACTGGTTTAACACTGGTTTAACTCTGGTTTAACACTGGTTTAACTCTGGTTTAACACTGGTTTAACACTGTTTTAAAACTGGTTTAACACTGGTTTAACACTGGTTTAACTCTGGTTTAACTCTGGTTTAACACTGGTTTAACTCTGGTTTAACTCTGGTTTAACACTGGTTTAACTCTGGTTTAACACTGGTTTAACACTGGTTTAACTCTGGTTTAACACTGGTTTAACTCTGGTTTAACACTGGTTTAACACTGGTTTAACACTGGTTTAACTCTGGTTTAACACTGGTTTAACACTGGTTTAACACTGGTTTAACTCTGGTTTAACTCTGGTTTAACACTGGTTTAACTCTGGTTTAACACTGGTTTAACACTGGTTTAACACTGGTTTAACTCTGGTTTAACACTGGTTTAACTCTGGTTTAACACTGGTTTACCAGGAAGTGTTGGAGTAAAAGAAAGTATCTGGCTGTCTCACCTGTATCTTCATAACCAAATGAAACCTCTAATATGACAGAGTGGAATCACCTATCATTCCCCTCTCATTAAATCTGCTCTATGTCCCTGTCAAAGAAGAACCACATGACCTCTGTCAGTGCTTTCACAGACTAACAGAGTGTTTCCACAACCAGCCCATGTAATGTAAGGTACTGAAAGGCTAGTTTAAAAACTGTAAAATCCACCAAATGTGTAAGGATATACATACTAACGTATATCCTTACAGTCCAAGAGTCATGAAATGTCTTCTATAGCCAGGCAGTTAACACTAGAACAACCAAGCCAGTCATTTTGCCTGTTTTGGATTTTCAGAGTTTAATAACTTCGTGGGGGGAAAAAAGAAACAGACCTGCCGCTCCCTGAATGCTCCTACAATTCCATATATTTGCATTAAAATGAGTTTTAGATCATCCATCCATCCATCCATCCATCCATTATCCAACCCGCTTATCCTGCTCTCGGGGTCGCGGGGATGCTGGAGCCTATGCCAGCAGTCATTGGGCACCAGGCGGGGAGACACCCTGGACAGGCCGCCAGGCCATCACAGGGCCTAAATCACAGTATCATCTGCATATAATTGAATATGACAATCGGTGCATATTTGTGGGAGATCATTAATAAAAATGAATGGCTCCCATGTTCTGGCACATCCTCTGTCTCACTTATTTAATTTCTCTTTATCGACATGTGAAGTTTTAGATCAAATGAACAAAAGAAGTTATGTTACGATCTACCTAAAACAGCCATGAGTGTTCTAGCATTCTAGTGTTAAAGATAGTAAGGTAGTTAAAGCTATAGTAGTAATAGGAACCCATGACATAATCCTAACGACAAACAGCTGATCACTTTAACCATGTAAAAGACAGTTGGATACAATAACATGAAAGGAATAATACATCATCCACTATGCGTCATAGTCCTGCGTCTTTGTTTCAGAGAATCTGAGTTTTGGGATGTCTTAATATAACCGGTGTGAGGTCGAGGCTGTAAAATTAGTTAGCACTTGTCAGGCAGGCAGAACTTGTATTGTGGCCTTAAATTTGCAGGCGCATCTAGTGGTGATGGCAGTAAACAAGTTGCTTTGTCCTGTAGCTGTTATATTTGGTCACTGGCGGACAGAGACATTAATTATTCAAACACCAGGAAAATCCTCTCAGAGAACAAAGCATATTCATCCATTCATCCATCCATTATCCGAACCGCTTATCCTGCTCTCAGTGTCGCAGGGATGCTGGAGCCTATCCCAGCAGTCATTGGCCGGCAGGCGGGGAGACACCCTGGACAGGCTGACAAAGCATATTCAACCAGTAGTAGAATGTGCAATCTATGTCTAACTGACGAATAATTTATTGTTTGCAAACCAGAAATATCCACATTGAATAACAGGAATGAATTGGCCAGCAGGTGCAGACACAGATATAAGCATCTAGTTTGTAATTATAAATCGATAATGCCAATAGACAAATGCCATTAACTTTGTCTGCAACCTCCCCCTCCTACTGGACGGTTAGCAATCACAGGTATTTGAATGTAGGCACCTCCACCTGCCACATTGCACATTGTGCACGTGATGTGCATGATGATGATATATATATATATAATGTTATGTTCTTTGCCATTTAGCCTTATTGACAGCTTTGTTGCTTATGGCATGAAACAGGTTTGCACTGTCTAATTAAAAAAATGACTTGAATCACTGGATTATATATATATATATATATATATCAGGAGTAGAGAAAACATATGAGAGCAATGTAATTTTAACATTTTCAGTTAGATCCATCTTTCACGCAGCCTGTCGCTAAGTTAAATAACTGCTAAACTGGTAATCATCAACACAATTCAGGCTTCTATGGTTACACCAATCACATAACCTTGGATATGACACTTGAAAGCGGCGAAAGAAGCCAGCATTCTCTTTCCCTGGGTTGAAAACAAGCAGTATGAAATGAGTCTTGTCCAAACCCTGGGCAAGTTTGTCCCTGTAGTGAGCTCATGAAAGTAAAGTGAATGTAAGTGGGGTTGAACCCCGGGGCCCCTCGCCTTCCCGAGGTGACTCGCCCCTGTCTGAAAGGTGCAAATGTGAAAATGGTATCAGATATGTTCCTTATTCTTGAATTCTTGAGTGAGTTGCAGGGATATACAAAGGTGAAGCTGTAAGAAAAAAGTCATCTGTTGATATGCAATGTCTGTCTTTTGTTCACATGCAAAATCAAATGAAAACTGGAGGAAGCTGTAACGAGGGGACAGTAGAGCAGGTCCTGTTCTCTTGCTCACACCAAAACTGCTCTGCAACCATAGGAAACCTCAAGCTCAGATCCACTCCCTACTTAAAGAGGAAGAGTTGGGGCTGAATTACTGAGCAAAAGGTGCAGCAATTTAAGAAGATTTTCCAGTACATTGTCAAGTATGTTTAGCTCTGTCTTCATTTGCACCCAACTGAAGATAATTACACTTCTGTTTCCATTAAGCCCACTCTCTGAATAATGCCAAGTTGACAAAATCACATGTACTTTTCTACTTTATTAAACGTCATGCCATCACTCTCTTCCTTCCTCTCTCTTGCACAAAGACAGACATTCAGAAACTCTACTCCGTGCCATGGTCCTACCCCAATGCACCTGCCCCCTCTCTGCAGGGAGACAGTTTATTAAGCAGTGAGCCCACAGAGATTAACTCTAGTTTAGTCAAAGAGGAGAATGTGATGATACAAGAGCGAATGTACTGTAACTAATCAGCAGTAGTGCTGGGTCAAAGGCCTGACCCACGCTGTAATCCACAGCTCGCTATGGGGGACTAGACAGGACAATGCAGCTGGACCCAGGCTTCCAGCCCAGGAATGCATGACAAGACAGAAAAACCTGCAATCTCTGGCCAGGAAGCTTAGCTGAATACTGTACAGACAGAAATGTGTGTCTATGTGGAGAGGGACAGAGAGAGAGAGAGAAGAAGAAGAAGAGAGAGAGAGAGAGAGAGAGAGAGAGAGAGAGAGAGAGAGAGAGAGAGAGAGAGAGAGAGAGAGAGAGAGAGAGAGAGAGAGAGAGAGAGAGAGAGAGAGAGAGAGAGAGAGAGAGGGGGGAGAGAGAGAGAGAAGAATCCAGATTCATTCTGACCGGTAATAATCCTTGACTCAAACAGACTAAATGACCGACAGTCTATGAAGGGTAATTTAATACTGGGGAAAAGTTGGACACCAATCAGAGATGGTTAGTTTCCCAAGGATTTGCACACCTTGAAAAGTACAAGGGAAATCTTAATCAGAGGTGTTTTTTGGACCAATGGTCAGCAAAGACGATCTGTTTGGTATTTATAGATTGATTTTACCCAACTAACCCTGCACGACTCATCCAAAAAACAACACCACCAACAAAAAAGGGGCTGAATTGGAAATATCAAACATGTTTGACCTTGTAGTACAACTGCCTTGGTGGCACATCTTAAATGTATCGCCTTGAAATATCCTACTGGTTTTGTATCTGACCTACCATCCTCTTCCTCTGGATGTCATTCCACTTAGAACTGAGGATCTTTTGTTTATTGGCTAGTACATATACTCCCTTAATTCAGTCCATGTTCTAAGCTTGCCAATGTACAATCCATTTTAGAGAAACCTTGTCCTGAACATGATGTCTTTGATAATTAAAGAACCACTGCCAAATGTACAGAAAAGATGATCTCAAAGCAACATTTTTTACAAGTGGTAGGGAGATAGGGAGGAACGGTGGGGGGGGGGGGGCTAAGAGTAAACCTGTCACCATCTTACACCATCTGTGATTGCAAACGTTCCCAAATCCTCTGTGAATAGTACACATGACCATTGAAACTCTAGTTAATGGCCACGACCATATCTGCATATGAAACCTATCATTGGTTTGGGTCATTATGCCACAGTATTGTTTATAAGGGTGGAGACACCTGCAGTCACTGTATTGTTTATAAGGGTGGGGTACCTGCAGTCACTGTATTGTTTATAAGGGTGGGGTACCTGCAGTCACTGTATTGTTTGTAAGGGTGGGGTACCTGCAGTCACTGTATTGTTTGTAAGGGTGGGGTACCTGCAGTCACTGTATTGTTTATAAGGGTGGGGTACCTGCAGTCAGCTGAGACTGAAGAGGCCAGTTAGATGATGATGAAACATTTCTGTCAATAAACATTGTGTCCAGATGAACTGATTCAACCTTCTTTGAATACCTATAGATAAGGATCCCAGGCCATGTGAGCTAACACGCTATTTGCATTAGCTCACATGGAACCATGTATACACATTGTTCTGTTTTAGTGTGTGATCTATCTGTCACACCAACATAAGGCAAGTCATAAAATTTACCAATTATATATGCATATTGCAAACTTCTGAATACATTTACATGATTGCCTCTATGCAGAGATGGGTGCACTCTTTCAGGCCAAAAGATGTAGAAATTGAGTTTCATCCTTTTGGGTATTTGGCTTTCTTCCAAAATTAGAACACAACACAGTCCATGTATAGTGCAGACATGCTGTATATAGCTGTAACAAATAAATACTAACTTCAATAACCATTTGACTTTGTATGTGAAGGCATTTAGGACTAAGACACAACTGATCTCTGGACTATCATTATGTGTAAGATGCTCTGTATTTACAAAACTGGTAAGAATTTGTTTGGTCCCTGTAATCCAGTTTTGGGTCCTAATATCTGGAAGTAAATTAACATTTTTTAGTTGTGGGTTCCCTGAGTTCTCTCTCTTCATTTGAAATATTAATATTTTTTTGTTTGTTTAAAAGCCAAAAAATTTGCAGTCAACACAAACATATTTAATATTCTTTTCAGGAATTAGCCTGCCCTGCTTCCACTTCTTGTCAGACCACCCTTGGTGTTTCCCCCTTTTTCGCAGCTCCAGGCAGGGCCGTGGTCCCTGGGCCTACCGGGCACAGCAGACCAGGCTCCGCCAGCCGATCCAACGCCAGCTTTCACAGCCAGACACCTTCGACACACCTCCCCGCTCTCCACATGATGACACCAAACACACAGTCAATGCTAGGTGAGGCCGCCTCCAAACCGCCGTTGGTGTTATTGGAACTGCCGGTCTGCATGGGCTAGCAGTTAGCTTAGCCTGCCCCACTTCCATGTCCTGTCACTGCCCTCAGTGTTACCTCTTTGGGCACAGCTCCATGCAGGGCTGTGGTCCCTGGGCCCACAGGACACAGCAGACCAAGCTCTCCCAGCCAATCCAGCACCAGCTCTCCCAGCCAGTAAATGGAGACACAAACTTAGAAGTAGATGTGGACAAAGACACTGCGTGGACAGTACTGGGTGAGGCCGCTGCAAACGTAGGTTTGTGCCACCACCTTCCCACACTGGTACTGGTTGAGGCCGCTGCAAACGTGAAAGCGTGTCACCATCTTCCCAGACCAGAAGCAGTAGATTTGTGAAGATTATCTCTGAACAGAGTCCACAGTTCTCAAGTTTGTTTTGACCATCAACCTTTTGTCAGGCATTTAACCTAAACTCCATTATTTTTTTGACACTGCAATACCAATGTCACAGCTACTAGCTTGCAAAAAGTTTTTCCTGAAGTACTCTATTTTGAAACCAGTCTCAAGGAATGAAAATGGTAGCTTGTTATATTGAAAGCTCGTAAGTACAGTTTCAGATATGTTGACCCTTTACGAGAAAGTATTGAGTGTTTTTGTGTTTCTGTTCATGCTGTCTGCTGGAAAAGGATTGCGTGTTGTCACATAGGCTCAATGATAAGAAACTCCACCAAAGTCCCTTTTCATTACAGATATCCCCTTCTGCAGACAACATGATGGAAAGCGACTGGGAAAACAGCGGATACGAATTAGACCGATAGCATCATTCAACAGCATGGAAATGGTGAGAAACAAAAACACTTGATGTAATGACCTGTAATCTTCAAGTCTTACTCATCATGTGCTGAGCCGACGAGATGTCAGAGCTATACACAGCCATGCAGAGGATTCATCAGAGTGGTTAAAAAGTTTCACTGGCAGCATTCCTGAAATCGTTCATGATGAGAGAATTCTGCTTCACTAAAACTGTCTTTTAGAGATGCATATCTTTTCACTCATTTGCATAAATCATTAGTTTATATCAGAATCAGTCTTCCATGTGTTTCCTCTTCCTTTCCGCAATGGGGTTAGATTAAGTTTAGGATTATAGAATGAGGGTGAATCAAAGAAATGTTCTCTAAGTATGTTGTTATTGTGTTTGTGTGTACCTAAAAAAAAAACGGCACACCGCACACAGTGGCCTCAGGCTGCTCAACTCATCAGGCATGTGTCTGGAAGGAGTCAAACAAGCTGCCTGGAATATGCATGGAACACGGAAATCAGGACTGCTTCACAAGCACTGAGGCAGCTGTGGCACTGTAACTGGAACATTATTTATTCTAAAGAGCACATACTAAGTTTGCAAATGCTAAATCCTGCCTTCAAAAGAGGAAAGGGAGTAAGAGAGAGAAGGGAATCAAAAGAGGAAGGAGAGTAAAAGAGAAAATGGAATCAAAAGAGGAAAAGGAGTAAGAGAGAGAAGGAAATCAAAAGAGGTAAGGGAGTAAGAAAGAAGGGAATCAAAAGAGGAAGGGGAGTAAGAGAGAAAATGGAATCAAAAGAGGTAAGGGAGTAAGAGAGAAGGGAATCAAAAGAGGAAGGGGAGTAAGAGAGAAAATGGAATCAAAAGAGGAATGGGAGTAAGAGAGAAGGAAATCAAAAGAGGTAAGGGAGTAAGAGAGAAAATGGAATCAAAAGAGGAAGGGGAGTAAGAGAGAAGGGAATCAAAAGAGGAAGGGGAGTAAGAGAGAAAATGGAATCAAAAGAGGAAAGGGAGTAAGAAAGAAGGGAATCAAAAGAGGAAGGAGAGTAAAAGAGAAAATGGAATCAAAAGAGGAAAGGGAGTAAGAGAGAGAAGGAAATCAAAAGAGGTAAGGGAGTAAGAAAGAAGGGAATCAAAAGAGAAAGGGGAGTAAGAGAGAAAATGGAATCAAAAGAGGTAAGGGAGTAAGAAAGAAGGGAATCAAAAGAGGAAGGGGAGTAAGAGAGAAAATGGAATCAAAAGAGGAATGGGAGTAAGAGAGAAGGGAATCAAAAGAGGAAGGGGAGTAAGAGAGAAAATGGAATCAAAAGAGGAATGGGAGTAAGAGAGAAGGGAATCAAAAGAGGAAGGGGAGTAAGAGAGAAAATGGAATCAAAAGAGGAAGGGGAGTAAGAGAGAAGGGAATCAAAAGAGGAAGGGGAGTAAGAGAGAAAATGGAATCAAAAGAGGAAAGGGAGTAAGAAAGAAGGGAATCAAAAGAGGAAGGGGAGTAAGAGAGAAAATGGAATCAAAAGAGGAATGGGAGTAAGAGAGAAGGGAATCAAAAGAGGAAGGGGAGTAAGAGAGAAAATGGAATCAAAAGAGGAAGGGGAGTAAGAGAGAGGTGGGAATCAAAAGAGGAAGGGGAGTAAGACAGAAAATGGAATTAAAAGAGGAAAGGGAGTAAGAAAGAAGCGAATCAAAAGAGGAAGGAGAGTAAGACAGAAAATTGAATCAAAAGAGGAAAGGGAGTAAGAGAGAGAAGGGACTCAAAAGAGGAAAAGGAGTAAGAGAGAGAAGGAAATCAAAAGAGGTAAGGGAGTAAGAAAGAAGGGAATCAAAAGAGGAAGGGGAGTAAGAGAGAAAATGGAATCAAAAGAGGTAAGGGAGTAAGAGAGAAGGGAATCAAAAGAGGAAGGGGAGTAAGAGAGAAAATGGAATCAAAAGAGGAATGGGAGTAAGAGAGAAGAAATCAAAAGAGGTAATGGAGTAAGAGAGAAAATGGAATCAAAAGAGGAAGGGGAGTAAGAGAGAAGGGAATCAAAAGAGGAAGGGGAGTAAGAGAGAAAATGGAATCAAAAGAGGAAAGGGAGTAAGAAAGAAGGGAATCAAAAGAGGAAGGAGAGTAAAAGAGAAAATGGAATCAAAAGAGGAAAGGGAGTAAGAGAGAGAAGGAAATCAAAAGAGGTAAGGGAGTAAGAAAGAAGGGAATCAAAAGAGAAAGGGGAGTAAGAGAGAAAATGGAATCAAAAGAGGTAAGGGAGTAAGAAGAAGGGAATCAAAGAGGAAGGGGAGTAAGAGAGAAAATGGAATCAAAAGAGGAATGGGAGTAAGAGAGAAGGGAATCAAAAGAGGAAGGGGAGTAAGAGAGAAAATGGAATCAAAAGAGGAAGGGGAGTAAGAGAGAAGGAATCAAAAGAGGAAGGGGAGTAGAGAGAGAAAATGGAATCAAAGAGGAAAGGGAGTAAGAAAGAAGGGAATCAAAAGAGGAAGGGAGTAAGAGAGAAAATGGAATCAAAAGAGGAATGGGAGTAAGAGAGAAGGGAATCAAAAGAGGAAGGGGAGTAAGAGAGAAAATGGAATCAAAAGAGGAAGGGGAGTAAGAGAGAGGTGGGAATCAAAAGAGGAAGGGGAGTAAGACAGAAAATGGAATTAAAAGAGGAAAGGGAGTAAGAAAGAAGCGAATCAAAAGAGGAAGGAGAGTAAGACAGAAAATTGAATCAAAAGAGGAAAGGGAGTAAGAGAGAGAAGGGGACTCAAAAGAGGAAAGGGGAGTAAGCGAGAAAAATGGAATCAAAAGAGGAAAGGGAGTGAGAGAGAGGGTGGGGATTAAAAGAGGAAAGGGAGTAAGAGAGAGAAGAAGGAGCAAGTGAGATGAAGTGGAAGTGAGAGAGAGAAAGAGGAGAAGAGAAGGAGTTAAGTGAAGTGAAGTGGAAGTGAGAGAGAAGAAGGAGGAGAGAGAAGGAGTAAGTGAGATGAATAAGAAGGAGAGCGGGCTTGCTGAGGAAGACAGGTATCTACTATGTGTTGCTCAGCTCAGCTAATACTGAGCCAGTGTACAGAGACAGGCAGCATCATACTGAGTTGCTCTGCATGCTCATGTGCGAAAGTGTCCACCCGTGTGAGTGTGTTGCAGCTCATATTGTGAGCAGTTAGAAAGACAAACTTTACATAGACACAAACGGATGCCAGCAGTCCATTCATAAAGTTGTTTTTTTTTAAGGTGGAAAAAACAGCAAATAAGAGACGCCACTAAATTAAAGAATTGAGAGCCTATGCCTCGGCCTGTCTTGACGGTTAGTGGTGAAGTGGGACAAGTGCTGTTCCCGGGATGCAGCGGCGTTAGATCTCAGCCATGCAGTGTCATAATGTAGAGATGGGGAAGGATCCATATGATACCACGCAGTAAAGATAAACTTATCAAAGTGTGGTAGTGCACTTGATGCAATGCCAACATGCTTAACCCAAGGTTCCTTTACGACAGAAACATGTCTAAATATTTTGTTAAAGGTCATGAGGTTGTCTTACACAACATCTGCATAAACGTGCTTTCTGATGTAATGTGGTGATGAGCTACAACCTTTTATCACCTGGTTACTGAGCAAGAGACGGCCACCTTACCTTTGCTTGTATTATTCCTTGTATGTTGGCTTGGATCTCCCCCAATGGGTGGTGGTGGTGGTGGTGGTGGTGTTTGCCCCTCCATGTTTTGCCCTGTTCCCGGTGGGTAGGCCCCTGTGGCTCTGATGTGGACAATGAGTCAGTTGTGGGCCGCTGGACCAGGTTCCCCTCACTTCCTGCCCTCATCAGCCGCTCGCCGACACGCAGCATGCATGAACGGTTCTCTGGAGCTCCTTCCTCAGGTTGGCGTTCTTGGACCAGGCTGAGTCGGGCCCGCCCAGACACGAGGAGGACTTGGACATCTTCTGGGCTGAGCGGAGTGCTAGTGAGATGCTCCACGACTGCTGGGGACTGGGTTCTGTTCCTTCCAACCGTTCTCCCCTCTTTCTCCCGTTTGCTTCTCTCTGTATCTCCTTCTTCTCCTACTTTGATGTCTCTCGCTCTCTCTCTCTCTCTCTCTCCTCTCTCTCTCTCTCTCTCTCTCTCTCTCTCTCTCTCGTCTCTCCTCTCCTCTCTCTCTCTCTCTCCTCTCTCTCTCCGCCTCTCTCTCTCTCCTCTCCTCGTCTCGTCTCCTCTCTCTTCCTATCTCTCTTCTCTGTCTCTCTCTCTCCTCTCTCTCTCCCTCTCTCTCCTCACTCTCTCTCTCTCTCTCCCTCTCTCCTCTCTCTCTCTCTCTCTCTCCTCTCTCCTCCGCTCTCTTTTTCATTCGCTCTGCCTCTGGAGAGGAGGTGAGAGTTGTAGATATCAATATTTTGTGTCACTCAGCTTATCTTCCCCCGTCTAGTTCTCTAAGCAGAATAGGCAGTTTTTCCATTTCTCTGTTTCATTTCTCTTCTTTCGTGTCCTCTTTCCTTCCACTCGCTTACTTTCTGTGTCTCAGCGTCCCTCTGATGTGTCTCTAACGACAAGTTGTCTTTTCTTTTCTCCGGCTGTCACTTTTCCTCTGCGTCTGTCCCTTTTCTCTCCCTCTCCGCTCTGCTGTTCTTCTGGCCGTCACATCGCTTGATTCGCTCGATTTTATAAATGTTGACTCACTTTTGTCCACACTCTTCTGCTGCTCTCCCCCTTCTTTCTCTTCTGCTGCTCTTCCTTCTTTCTCTTCTGCTGCTCTTCCCTTTTCTTCTCTTCTGCTGCTCTTCCCCTTCTTTCTCTTCTGCTGCTCTTCCCCGTCTTTCTCTCCTGCTGCTCTTCCCCTTCTTTCTCTTCTGCTGCTCTTCCCCTTCTTTCTCTTCTGCTGCTCTTCCCTTTTCTTCTCTTCTGCTGCTCTTCCCCCTTCTTTCTCTTCTGCTGCTCTTCCCCGTCTTTCTCTCTCTGCTGCTCTTCCCCTTCTTTCTCTCCTGCTGCTCTTCCCCGTCTTTCTCTTCTGCTGCTCTTCCCCTTCCTTCTCTCCTGCTGCTCTTCCCCTTCTTTCTCTTCTGCTGCTCTTCCCTTTCTTCTCTCCTGCTGCTCTTCCCCGTCTTTCTCTCCTGCTGCTCTGGCCTTTTCTTCTCTCCTGCTGCTCTTCCCCGTCTTTTCTCTTCTGCTGCTCTTCCCCTTCTTTCTTTTCTGCTGCTCTTCCCCCGTCTTTCTCTTCTGCTGCTCTTCCCCTTCTTTCTCTCCTGCTGCTCTTCCCCGTCTTTCTCTCCTGCTGCTCTTCCCCTTCTTTCTCTTCTGCTGCTCTTCCCTTTTCTTCTCTTCTGCTGCTCTTCCCCTTCTTTCTCTCCTGCTGCTCTTCCCCTTTCTTCTCTCCTGCTGCTCTTCCCTTCTTCTCTTCTGCTGCTCTTCCCCTTCTTCTCTCCCTGCTGCTCTTCCCCTTCTTTCTCTTCTGCTTGCTCTTCCCCTTCTTTCTCTCCTGCTGCTCTTCCCCTTCTTTCTCTTCTGCTGCTCTTCCCCTTCTTTCTCTCCTGCTGCTCTTCCCGTCCTTTCTCTCCTGCTGCTCTTCCCCTTCTTTCTCTTCTGCTGCTCTTCCCCTTCTTTCTCTCCTGCTGCTCTTCCCCGTCTTTCTCTCCTGCTGCTCTTCCCCTTCTTTCTCTCCTGCTGCTCTTCCCCTTCTTTCTCTCCTGCTGCTCTTCCCCTTCTTTCTCTTCTGCTGCTCTTCCCCTTCTTCTCTCCTGCTGCTCTTCCCCGTCTTTCTCTCCTGCTGCTCTTCCCTTCTTTCTCTCCTGCTGCTCTTCCCCTCTTTCTCTTCTGCTGCTCTTCCCCTTCTGTCCTCTCCTGCTGCTCTTCCCCTTCTTTCTCTCCTGCTGCTCTTCCCCTTCTTTCTCTTCTGCTGCTCTTCCCCTTCTTTCTCTCCTGCTTGCTCTTCCCCTTCTTTCTCTCCTGCCTGCTCTTCCCCTTCTTTCTCTCCTGCTGCTCTTCCCCCTTCTTTCTCTCCTGCTGCTCTTCCCCTTCTTTCTCTCTGCTGCTCTTCCCCTTTCTTCTCTCTGCTGCTCTTCCCCTTCTTTCCTCTTCCGCTGCTCTTCCCCTTCTTTCTCTCCTGCTTGCTCTTCCCCTTCTTTCTCTTCTGCTGCTCTTCCCCTTCTTTCTCTCCTGCTGCTCTTCCCCTTTCTTCTCTCCTGCTGCTCTTCCCCTTCTTTCTCTTCCGCTGCTCTTCCCCGTCTTTCTCGTATGGAGACGTGTCTTCCTACCAACACTGCAGCATGACAATGACACTGACCAAACATGCCAGAGCCCCGTAGCACACTCTCCTCCTCTATCCACTGTGTGCGTGTGTGTGTGTGTGTGTGTGTGTGTGTGTGTGTGTGTGTGTGTCTAAACTGAGCTTTTCTCCCCCTCCCCTCCATCTCTACACTCCCCTCCCACCCCCACCACTGTCTTCCCTCCTCCCCTCCATCCTTGCTTCCTTTCTTTTCACTCACATTTGTTCCCCAGTTTCTCTCTGTTGTCACATTCACACAATGTTAAACTCTCTCTTTCTCCACCCCGTTCCCTCGTCTCTCTCATCCCCACCTCATCCCCAACTCTCGTCTGAGCTCTTCCTCCCCCGTTTTCTCTCCTTCTCCTCTTTCCCTTGCCCTCGCTCTCCTTCCTCAGTTTTATGTGCATTGGCGAATAAAGGGAAAGGAGTTCAGACATGTTCAGTCTTCCATGCGTTGCTGAGCTGCTGCTATTGTCTCTCTCTGGCAGTGTGTGTGTGTGTGTGTGTGTGTGTGTGTGTGTGTGAGTGTGTGTGCGTGTGCGTGTTGTGTGTGTTGTTGTGTGTGTGCATGCGTGTGTGTGTGGTGTGTGTGTGTGTGTGTGTGTGTGTGAGTGTGTGTGTGGTGTGTGTGTGTGTGTGTGCGTGTTTCTACAGCATTCTGAATTCCCACTGATGTCTCAATCCTCACATCAGTCTCCTCATCTTTCTTTTGTAATGTCTGTTCCCCTGCTGTTCTCCATCCTCTCACCTGTCACACTTACTGTCACTCTTCTTCTCTCCTCCTACTCTTCGTCTACTCTTTACTGTCCACTCTTCTTCTCTCCTCCTACTCTTCGTCTACTCTTTACTGTCACTCTTCTTCTCTCCTCCTACTCTTCGTCTACACTTTACTGTCCACTCTTCTTCTCTCCTCCTACTCTTCTTCTACTCTTTACTGTCACTCTTCCTCTTTCCTACTCTTCTTCTACTCTTTACTATTCACTTCTTTCTTTCTCCTTCCACTTCTTTTAAGTTGTACTGTCACTCTTCCTTCCCCCCAACTCTTCTTTTACTCTTTACTGTCACTCTTCCTCTCTCCTCCTACTCTTCTTCTACTCTTTACTGCACTCTTCCTCTTTCCTACTCTTCTTCCTACTCTTTACTATCACTCTTCCTCTCTCCTCCTACTCTTCATCTACACTTTACTGTCACTCTCTTCCTCTTTCCTACTCTTCTTCTACTCTTTACTGCACTCTTCCTCTTTCCTACTCTTCTTCTACTCTTTACTATCACTCTTCCTCTCTCTCTCCTACTCTTCATCTACACTTTACTGTCACTCTTCCTCTTTCCTACTCTTCTTCTACTCTTACTGTCACTCTTCCTCTCTCCTCCCATTCTTCTACTCTTTACTGTCACTCACCATCTCTGCTCCCACTCTTCTTCTACTCTTTACCATCACTCTTCCTCTCACTCTTCTGCTACTCTTTACTGCCACTCGTCCTCACCTCTGACTCTTCTTCTACTCTTTCCTGTCACTCTTCCTCTCTCCTCCCACTCTTCTACTCTTTCCTGTCACTCTTCCTCTCTCCTCCCACTCTTCTAGTCTTTCCTGTCACTCTTCCTCTCTCCTCCCATCTCTTCTTTTAGTCTAAAAGCTATAACCCCCCACCCATGCGTGCACACACACACACACGCGCACACATACGCATGCACATGCACACACACATGTGCGCTGTGTGCACACAGACACACACACAGACACACACACAGACACACACAGACACACAGACATTGTTTCCAGAGTACATTTCAGTAGTGTCCTCATGTGCGTCATCCCCTCCTCTCTGCTCCATCTGACATGTGTCTCTGGGTGCTTACAGGTCACCACTCTCTGAAGGAGAGCAAAGATCCTCAACCTGAAGTTAGAGGTGCTTATGAGGGGGGAAATAACAAATGGGTCATTGGAAAGTTATACAATGCTATCACCTCAATGAACAGAATTCAGTTGACTATGTAGACGGGCGCTGGAAAACCATATGAGGCTGGAAGGACCTGAGGATGTGTGGCTCCATGCCTGGGGAACTCGCTGCACCACCACTACGTCACTGACCTGGAGGGACTTCTGCTGGAAGGCCTTGATTCGATGTTTTAGACCACCAAAGCAGAACATC